>NC_053489.1:379831883-380131883 GCF_905171775.1 Rana temporaria | reverse complement strand
GGGGGGGCCATAGAGCAAGGAATGTCTGGATCGGAGGCATGCCCTGTTATAGGCTTTTTTAAGATTGGTACGTGTATAACCCCTGGCAAGTAGGCATTCCCGAAAAGCATCTGCTTGGGTTTTAAAGTCACTGGATAGTGTGCAATTCCTACGTATACGTAAATATTGAGCAAATGGAATGCTTCGAATCAGTGGTTTGGGGTGAGCGTTAGAAGCGTACAAAAGGGTATTACCCGCAGTGGGTTTCCGGAAAAGGTCAGTGCTGAGGGTACCATCAGGTTGTTTGATAATAACCAGGTCCAAGAAGGGGACCTGGGTATTATCAAATTGAACCATAAACTTTAAGTTAAAATCATTGATATTTAGTGCTGTTATAAATTCAAGCAGGGACTCAGCAGACCCTGTCCAGTTAATAAACAGGTCATCAATATATCTATACCACAATAGTATCTTATCCAGAAAATTACAGAAATGGTCGTTGGCATTGAGGGAACTTTCCCAGCCACCCAAATATAAGTTGGCATAGGCTGGGGCACACAAAGTCCCCATAGCAACCCCTTGGGTCTGTAGAAACAATTCATCATTAAATGTTGACATATTCTCTAGCTATTCTAATTGAGGCTATACTCTCTCTTTTTGCCCTTTACCTCTGTTAGAGGGGTTTATGAGTTGGCGGTCTTGTCTTGCAAGCCGCCATGCTTGATCCTCCATAAGGATTAGGTGGTGGTGCGCCCGCGACCTTCCCTTCTTCCGAATGTGGTTTCGGCCTTTCGCCGGAATAAGGACATTGTTCTTCCATCCTTCTGTCCTCGGCCGGAGCATCCTACAGAGGTTGCCTTTCATACTTTAGACGTGGTACGCTCTTTGCGGTTGTGTACCAGCCTGCTACGGCTCAGTTTCGGAGTTCTGACTCTCTTTTGTGTCAGTGTCTGGTCCACAAAAGGGCCTGGCGGTCTCGTCGACCACCATTTCTCGGTGGATCAGGCAGGCTGTCATACAGGCCTATGCTCTTAAGGGGCGGGCCCCCCTTTCCGGTCACGGCACTTTCGACCAGGACAATTGGTGCTTCCTGTTTTTTTTTTTGACATCATGCATTGGTCACACAGGTGTGCGAGGCGGCGACTTGCTCGTCCGTTCACGCTTTTTCCAGAATTTACATGGTTGCTGTGAGTGCATCTTCTGATGCTTTTTTCGGCCGCTAGTTTTTGCAGGCGGCCATTTAAAGTTGCACCTTCTCCGTTGAGGAGCTCTGCTTGTTTTGGGGTGAAGTTAAGATTGGTTTTACTGATATATTTCCCACCCCTCGTTTTTGACACTACTTGGGGACGTCCCACTTGTCAAGATTTAAGGAGCTGTGTCCGTCAATGGACTATAAGAGAAAATAGGATTTTTTGTACTCACCGTAAAATTCTTTTCTCTGTGTCTATGGACGGGCACAGCACCCACCCCTCCTTTTTAGGTTTGTACTGCTTGTTACGAACTGAGGCTGCATGCTGCAGTGAGGAGGGATATGTCTGGAGGGACCGCCCCCCTGGGCGGGGCTGTTCAACTCTGTTAATGTAACATGTATTTAATTATCTAACATGTTTCTGTCTAGTCCTCTCCTGTAAACAGGGAGCATAA
The DNA here is from genome assembly GCF_905171775.1 of Rana temporaria. Classification (NCBI taxonomy): domain Eukaryota; kingdom Metazoa; phylum Chordata; class Amphibia; order Anura; family Ranidae; genus Rana; species Rana temporaria. The sequence continues at coordinate 380,130,260 of NC_053489.1, read as the reverse complement.
CCCACTTGTCAAGATTTAAAGAGCTGTGTCCGTCCATGGACTCAGAGAAAAGGATTTTACGGTGAGTACAAAAAATCCTTTTTTTTTTTTTTTTTTCCTAGGTCTGGTAACTGTGGTTGGCGAACCCCCCTTCTCTGTGTAACGCCGTCAGCGTTACTCCTTCCACATGGAGCGCAGACTTGTCACTTATGACAGTTGCGCTCCATTCAGATACACGTCCGCGTCACTTCCGGTGCGCGGACGTCTGCGCTCCACGTTGGAACGCGGAAGTGCGTTCCAACGTGCGGCGCTCAGCTCAGCCACTGCCCAGGCTATTTAAACTCCCGGGAATGGCGGCAGGGTGTTCGGATATTCCTGTTGGACCCTGCCGCCACCTGGGAACCCAGAACGAGCTACAGAGTCCCTGTAGCACCTCTCTTCACAGCGCACCTGTTCAGAGACCCAAGACATCACTACCTTCTGCTGGAGATTCACCACCATTGCTCACTACAGGCTAGATACCACCACCACCTGTGCGGACTTTCCTGGTACAAACCACCTCCTAAACCGCAAGTATATCTAAACCACATTACTGCTGTATAAGGTACCATCAACACCTGTGCGGACTTTCCTGGTACAGACCACCTCCTAAACCGCAAGTATATGTAATACCAGCTTGTTGCTAATAGTGATTGCTAGTATATGCCTGAACTATATCCTAGACGCTATACTTATTACTATATACTAGCACCAGATACAGCAGAGTACTTCATACTATTCATATGTGTGTGGTGAGATACTACAATACCAGTAATTTCTACTACCTTTATTTGATGTAAATACCTAAATTAGATTTACGCTTATAGTATCTGGGTTGTGTCTATCAATTAAGCTTAAGAGGAATTAAGCTACTACTTTTATGTGTTACCTTCATTAGAGGATATGATGATAATACCCCAAACTCTTATTGTTCTGTGAGAGTGAAGTGGTGGTTGATTTCTGATAAGCCTCTACACCTGCGGTCTAAACATTAAGTAGAGTCTTATCATTTTCAGGGTCATAACATAATATCCGAACCCAAAAAGATAAAGGATATATTTACATATATCTTTTAAATGGATCCAGCTGACCTTGCAAATCATTTAGTTGCACTCTCTCAAAGAGTTGATAATCTTACTAACAACATGAATGAGTTACGTATGCAGAATGATGCTTTAAGAGATCAAAATTTGGCACAAGCCAGGCAAAGACCTGAACCAAAGGCCTGTTCACCGGAACCATTTTTTGGAGATAGAAAAAATTACAGACAATTTATTAGTTCATGTCGACTGATGTTTGAACTACAGCCACGTACTTATCATTCTGATAGGATAAAGATCCTTACATTAATTTCTTTTCTTAGAGGTGAGCCCAGGGTATGGGCTGACACCTATGTAGAAGAACACGGAGATCTCTTAGGAGATTTTGACACATTTCTTGATGAGATGTCTTTGTTATACGAAGATCCCAACAAACAGTTAACAGCTGAGAATTCAATCAGGAGTCTTAGACAGGGAAGGCGTCCTGTTGAAGATTTTATTTCAGAATTCAAATGTTGGTGCAGAGAAACTCAATGGTCTGATATTTCTCTCAGAAACCAGTTCCGTTTGGGTTTATCTGAAGCTATGAAGGATGAGTTAGCTCGTGTTGACCTACCCACTACTTTGGAAGATCTTATGCACCTCTCAGTCACTATTGATCGTCGCCTTCGCGAAAGAAAGACCGAACGTGCCACTACCTATTCTGTCACTCCCTTCAGGAGATCTAGATCACCTCCCAAAGATTCTCCAATGGATCTTAGTGTTATTAAAGGACCTTTAACCTCTGCAGAGAAACAGCGTCGCAGAGCTAACAATCTTTGCCTATATTGTTCTGCTCCTGACCACATCGTTTCCACCTGCCCTCTTCTCAAGAAGAATTCAGAAGGTAATTTCTCCCACATTAATAAATTAAATTCACCCGGAACCATATCTAATCATTATATTTTTGTTCCTCTCACCCTACAGTGGGATCAAGGAAAGATTTCCATTGAAGCAATGGTCGACAGCGGGGCATGTGGCAACTTCATTGACTCAAATGTTGTAAAAGCAAATAAAATTCCCAGTGTGTTAAAGCAGATTCCAGTGTCACTCACATTTATTGATGGATCTAACTCTTCTTTCGGTCCAGTTACATCTCAGACAGTTCCTTTAATAGTTTCTTGTGCCAATGGCCACACAGAGACTCTCAATTTTGATATTATTTCATCTCCAGTTTTCCCTATAGTTTTAGGTCTACCATGGTTGCATCTTCATCAGCCTACTATTCTTTGGCCCACAAGATCTCTTTCTTTACAGTCTACTTACTGTACAGAATTTTGTCATCCTCCATGTATCATCTCCTTCTCAGAGATTCATCCTACTAATTTACCAGATTACTTACAAGATTTTGCTGATGTGTTCAGTAAGACTAACGCGGAGAAACTCCCTCCACATAGGATTTACGATTGTCCTATTGACTTAATTCCTGACAGTCCTATCCCTACCGCTCGGATCTACCCCCTTTCACAACCAGAGCTTATACACCTAAAAGTTTACTTGGATGAGAACCTTAAAAAAGGATTTATAAGGCCCTCCACTTCTTCTGCCAGTGCAGCTCTATTTTTTGTAAAAAATAAGGATGGATCACTTCGACCGATAATAGATTATCGATCCCTCAATAACATCACAATAAAGAATAGATATCCATTACCACTCATTCCAGAGCTTATTGAAAGGTTACAAACAGCTAAGATCTACACAAAGCTAGACCTCAGAGGTGCTTATAATCTCATAAGGATTCGCTCTGGAGATGAGTGGAAAACTGCTTTTAAAACTCGATACGGGCTTTTCGAGTACTGTGTAATGCCTTTCGGCTTATGTAATGCCCCAGCAACTTTTCAGTGGTTTATTAACGATATTTTTCATGATCTGCTTGACATTTGTGTTGTTATCTACTTAGATGACATATTAATTTATTCTGATACTCTCGAGGAACATCACAAACATGTGCGTTGGATTCTGGAGAGACTCAGAATTCACTCTCTATATGCAAAACTTGAGAAGTGCGTCTTCAGTCAGACTACTATCTCCTTTCTTGGTTATCAAATCACTCCAGATGGAGTTCAGATGGACCATACTAAAGTGGATTGCATTTTGTCTTGGCCTTCTCCCCAGTCCAGAAAGGCCCTTCAGAGATTCCTTGGATTTTCTAATTATTATAGAAAATTCATTAAAAATTTCTCATCAATTGTGAGACCACTTACTAGTCTAACCAGTTCTAAGATACCTTTCATTTGGTCCAAGGAAGCACAGAAATCCTTTGAAACACTTAAGCTTAGTTACTCTTCAGCTCCCATTCTCCAACTTCCCAATCCAATGTTTCATTTTACGTTGGAAGTTGATGCTTCACATTTTGCCTTGGGTGCTGTACTTTCCCAACGACCCACATTATCACACCCACTACATCCTGTTGCCTTTTATTCCAGAACTTTATCACCAGCTGAAAAGAACTATCCGATTGGAGAAAAGGAACTGTTAGCAATAAAGGACGCTCTCGCAAACTGGAGACACCTTCTGGAGGGTTCTACACACCCTATCACTATCCTCACTGACCATCGTAATTTACAGCATCTCAAAACTTGTAAAACTCTTTCTGCCCGTCAAGTCAGATGGAGTTTATTTTTTGATCGTTTTGATTTTGTCATCTCATACCTCCCTGGTACTCAAAATATCAAAGCAGATTCTCTATCTCGTATGAATGAAGATCAATCCATGGACATTCCACCACTTTCCATTATTCCTTCCAACCGAATTATTGGAACAACTTTGACATTCGATAAATTGCTCATTCAAACTCTTTCTAAAGATAAATCTCAACTCCCTAAAGGTCTACAACAGCAGTCTAATGGACTATTTACTTTCAACGACAAGATCTACGTTCCACCAAGTTTACAACTCACACTATTAAAACAACTCCACGATGCCCCACTTGCAGGTCATCCTGGTATTAGTAAAACCATTCTTTTACTGAAGAGAAGTTATTGGTGGCCCCATATGACAAAGACTGTTCATGACTATGTAAGTTCTTGCCACACTTGTGCAATCAACAAACATTCGAGGAAACCACCCTATGGGTTATTAACCTCCATCCCAATACCTGACAGACCTTGGGATGTTATATCCATGGATTTCATAGTAGACCTTCCTAGATCAAATGGATTTAACACCATCATGGTCACTGTTGACATATTAACCAAGATGGCCCATTTTGTACCTTTGAAAAAGTTACCTACTTCTCAAGAAACAGCAAGGGCTTTTGTATCTAATATTCTTAAATTGCATGGCCTTCCATCCCAAATCATTTCGGATCGTGGGTCACAGTTTATTTCCAAGTTTTGGAGAGCCCTTTGCCAAACCTTACAAATAGATCATCGTAGATCTACTGCTTATCATCCCCAAACAAATGGGCAAACGGAACGTGTTAACCAAACTCTTGAGCAATATTTGCGCTGTTATTGCACCCATCTTCAAGATGACTGGGTTGACTTACTTCCACATGCAGAGTTTGCATATAACAATGCTTCCAATTCATCTTCTCAGTTTTCACCCTTTTACGCAAATTATGGGTTTCATCCTAATAGTTTACCTTCTACTTTTTCTCCAAGTAATGTTCCGGCTGTTGAGAATTTCTTATCAACCATAAAAAACACTCTAAACACTCTTCGTTCTAATCTAAAGACTGCTCAAATTAGACAAAAGAAATATTACGACTCTCATAGAACAATATCACCTCCATACAAGATTGGAGATTTGGTATGGTTATCCACTCGGAATTTACGACTTAATATTCCTTCAAAGAAACTTGGTCGTCAATATACAGGACCTTTCTCAATTTCTCATGTAATAAATAAAAATGCTGTTAGATTACTTCTACCTCCAGATTGGACGATTCATCCATCTTTTCATGTTTCAGTAATCAAGCCTTATAAATCTAACCCCTTTCCAAATAGAGATCCACAACCTCCTCCTCCAATTCAAGTTTTTGGTGAAACTGAATATCAGGTAGAGAAGATTCTTGATTCTAGGAAAAGAGGATCCTCTATTCAATATTTGATTCGTTGGAAAGGCTATTCTCCCACAGATGATTCCTGGGAATGTTCTTCAAATATTCATGCTCCTCGGCTCATTAAGCAGTTTCATCATAAATATCCTGATAAACCATGTCTCACTGGGCGCTCCGGAGGTGCCCCCTTGAGGAGGGGGGTATGTAACGCCGTCAGCGTTACTCCTTCCACATGGAGCGCAGACTTGTCACTTATGACAGTTGCGCTCCATTCAGATACACGTCCGCGTCACTTCCGGTGCGCGGACGTCTGCGCTCCACGTTGGAACGCGGAAGTGCGTTCCAACGTGCGGCGCTCAGCTCAGCCACTGCCCGGGCTATTTAAACTCCCGGGAATGGCGGCAGGGTGTTCGGATATTCCTGTTGGACCCTGCCGCCACCTGGGAACCCAGAACGAGCTACAGAGTCCCTGTAGCACCTCTCTTCACAGCGCACCTGTTCAGAGACCCAAGACATCACTACCTTCTGCTGGAGATTCACCACCATTGCTCACTACAGGCTAGATACCACCACCACCTGTGCGGACTTTCCTGGTACAAACCACCTCCTAAACCGCAAGTATATCTAAACCACATTACTGCTGTATAAGGTACCATCAACACCTGTGCGGACTTTCCTGGTACAGACCACCTCCTAAACCGCAAGTATATGTAATACCAGCTTGTTGCTAATAGTGATTGCTAGTATATGCCTGAACTATATCCTAGACTCTATACTTATTACTATATACTAGCACCAGATACAGCAGAGTACTTCATACTATTCATATGTGTGTGGTGAGATACTACAATACCAGTAATTTCTACTACCTTTATTTGATGTAAATACCTAAATTAGATTTACGCTTATAGTATCTGGGTTGTGTCTATCAATTAAGCTTAAGAGGAATTAAGCTACTACTTTTATGTGTTACCTTCATTAGAGGATATGATGATAATACCCCAAACTCTTATTGTTCTGTGAGAGTGAAGTGGTGGTTGATTTCTGATAAGCCTCTACACCTGCGGTCTAAACATTAAGTAGAGTCTTATCATTTTCAGGGTCATAACACTCTGGCATCATCCAGTACTGGTTGTGGCTAAGTCCTGGGTGTATTGGTCCCTGTACTTTCTGCCAGAGGGTTCTCTATTTTGGAGGTACTTGCTTACCTGGTGAAAGTGGTGGCAACTTCCTTCAGTTTTTTTTCCCCCGCTCTGCCTGGTGGAAGCCTTGTCCTCCTCGTGCTTCGCCGAGGTGTACCAAGATGGTAGCGAGGTGGGAGCAGATGGGCAGGTATACAATGTGCTCTTTCTACCGCGAAAAAAGGAGTACAGTTATTTTTTTATCAGAAGTGTCTAGTAGCCACTGTTCAATATAAGCAGTCAAATTTCTCCCCTCAATCTTCTCGGGTAGACCCAGAATCCGGACATTATTTCTATGTAGCCTTTTTTACATGTTATCAATACGTTTAGCATGGCGTTGCACAACTACATGGTTTGCAAGGACATTTCTCTTAACCGGTGCCAGCTCATCTTCCAGGGAACCCGCCCTGCCTTCTAATGAAGTAGTTAGCTCCCTCAAGGCCAAACTTTAAAGGGGGACCTTTGACCCCTGGTACAAGAGGGGGGAAAGCAGACATTTTGTCAGTCAGCTCCCTCTACAGGCAAAAATAAATAACAAAACACAATATGTAAAACTTTTAAGAGTTCCCCTTTTAATATAAACTGGTGCTGTAAACAGATTCCTTTGTGTGAAGAAGACATTGAATTAAGGGTGTCCTAAATCTTCAGCTAGCTATGAGGGAGCCCAAAGATGTTGTTGTGCAATGGCGACCAGCAAAGGTGAATCACATGAGCAAGGTGTTTTCTAGTACAAGGCCTTTTGATGAAGTGAAGGGTGGGGTAAAGGTGTCTGCATGCAGTGTCTCTGAATGTAAAATTAATGGTGGGCTTCTGCCCGCTCACCAATCATGGCAATACCAAGGTTTGTGGAGAAAGGATGTCCCAGAACAGGCTCTTTAAGGACCTCCAGTCAGATGAAGAATGTCCAATTGCAACCTGATGACCCAGGGGTTCACCGACGTCTGTGTGGGCATAGGTGAAAGTGTCCCTGAATAGCCACTCTACTGATGAAAGGCAAGTGGCTGAAGATCTGTCTTTAGGGATATGTTTCACTCAAAGAAATGCCATTTGTGATGTCTATGTCGCAGAGCTCGCTCACATCAGCCAGGGGAGCCTGGCCTCTTGCTGCTGTATCCCATGTCCCAAGAACGTGGCCCCTCTTTTGACCGTTTTGTTTATCTGCTCATACAGACTTATTTCTCTCTCCAGCCAGCTGCTACTTGTAGTTTGCAGCAGCATTAGATCCATTGGAATCCTGGCTTTCCAGACTACATCCTACGGTCTCTCTCTTTCTCTTTCTCTCTTTCTGTCTCTCTCGTCAGTTGTTTGAGACCTATGCAAGGAATAGACTTCCCCATCACAGTACTACTGGTCAGTCCAGGCTGGGAGCCATGCCAGGTGTCCTCCACTAAGCATCACTTGCTGGGAAGCCAGCTGATCCCATAATAGAGTACCCCGGTGGGCAGGGTGATCACAGGAATGTCAGGAAGCTAAAGGCTTAAATAAAAGTGATAAAAAAAATAAAAGAAGAAAGCATCAAAAAAGAAAAATAAGGATGTTTTCATTATTTAATTGCTTATATGACATAATGTGGATGTATATAGAAATGTTAAAAAACAAAACAAATAAAACTTGATAATACATGGCGTTCAAACCACACATGTGAAGTTATCGCTGCGAACGCTAGAGCAAGAGCAATAATTCTAGTGCAAGACCTCCTCTGTAACTCTAAACAGGTATCCTGTAAACAAAAAATGTTGCCTATGGGGATTTTGAAGTACAGAATTTTGGCGCCATTACACAGGTGTGGACATTTAAAGCATGACATGTTGGGTATCTATTTACTCAGTGTAACATCATCATTCACATTATGTAGAACAATTGGACTAATTCTATTGTTTTTTTTTTTTTTTATGCATTAAATAAATAAAAATAAAATAAAAATGTGTTTGAAAACGTGCTGCGCAAATACCATGCAAGATAAAAAGTTGCAACTACCACCATTTTATTCCCTAGGGTCTCTTCTAAAAAAAACATATAGGGCGGTTCTGACTTATTTTCTAGCAAATAATTTATGTAGGAGAGAAGTGTCAGAATTGGCCCGGTAGGCGAGTAGTTAAAGAGTTTGTAATTAAAGAGGATGCATTAAGGGGAAAAAACTTCTGACACTCACCGGCCCCCTAGCCTCCTTGTTTTACTCTCACCTGAGTATGTTCATTCCCTCGGCGGAGACGTGATGTACCTCTCTGCCCGGGGTTCTCGGCTCTTGATTGGCTAGACTGATAGTAGTGCAGTGGCTCCACGGCTGTCAGTCAAATCCAATGATGCAGGGGGGGGGGGGGCCAAGACCGGCATTCTTAGCCAGATTCAGGTAGAGCGGCGCTTCTTTGTACCGGCGTAGCGCAGGTCATTTACGCTACGCTGCCGCAAGTTAGAGAGGCAAGTGCTGTATTTACAAAGCACTTGCGTCCTAAGTTACAGCGGCGTAGCGTAAATGGGCCGGCGTCAGCGCGCCTAATTCAAATCTGGAAGAGGTGGGCGTGTTTTATGCAAATGATTCGTGACCCGACGTGATTGACGTCGGGTCACGACGTCAAATTACGCCGCAAGGACTTATTGGTTTCGTCGTGAATGTATATTACGTCCAGCCCCATTCACGGACGACTTACGCAAACGATGTAAAAATTTCAAAATTCGACGCGGGACCGACGTCCATACTTAACATTGGCTAGGCCAGCTTTTTGTTCGACTAACTTTACGCCTGAAAACGGCTTACGTAAACAGCGTATCTTTACTGCGACAGGCAAGCGTACGTTCGTGAATAGGCGTATCTTGCTGATTTATGCATTCTAGGCGTAAATCAGCGTTCACGCCCCTAGCGGCCGGCCTAAGTAGAAAGCTAAGATACGACGGTGCAGGCCGTCGTATGTTAGCTAGATTTAAGTGCATCTCATTCTGAGAATACACTTAAAGATACGACGGCTTAGATTTAGAGTTACGATGGCGTATCTACTGATACACCGGCTTAACTCTTTCTGAATCTGGCCCTCTGTGTCTAGAGATGCAAATGCTGGACTCGGGAGTGTGCCCGCAAGGTAACCCCCAGGAAGAGCGATTCTCCTAGGGGGTTTACCGATGTGAGGAGGAGCTGTGAGCGCCTCCGAGGGGCCACACTGTGCCAAACAAACAGTAAAGGTAAGTATCAATAGCTAGATTCAGGTACATTTTCCTAACTTTGCGGCGGCGTAGCTTAAGGCATTTAAGCTACGCCGCCGTAAGTTAGCTAGGCAAGTACATGATTCACAATGTACTTACCTGCTAAGTTACGGCGGCGTAGCCAAAATCGGTGGGCGTAAGGGCGCCTAATTCAAATGTGTGTTAGGGGGGCGTGTTGTATGCTAATTGTGCTTAACCTTAAGTTTTTTGCGAACTGCGCATGTGCCGGGCGCCTACATTTCCCAGTGTGCATTGCGGCTAAGTACGCCGCACAGGCCTATTGATTTCGACGTGGACGTAAACGGCGTAAATCCCGATTCAAGGACGGCTTACGAAAACGACGTAAAAAATTTGAATTTTGACGCGGGAACGGCGGCCATACTTGACATTACTATTCCAATAGGGCCTAGCTCTAACTTTACGCGGCCTATTTCTTACGTAAACGGTGTAAAAGTACTGCGTCGGGCGGGCGTACGTTCGTGAATCGGCGTATCTCCTCATTTACATATTCTACGCCGACCGCTATGAAAGCGCCACCTAGCGGCCATCCAAAATATTGCAATCTAAGATAGGACGGCGCAAGCCGTCGTATCTTAGATATGTTTAAGCGTATCTCTGTTTGAGCATACGCTTAAACATAAGTCGGCATAGATTCTGAGTTAGGTCGGCTTATCTACTGATAAGTTGGCCTAACTCTTACTGAATCTACCTACATGTGTTTTGTTTAAAAAAAATAAAATAAAAGATGGTTTACAACCCCTTTTAATGCCAACATACCTGTCGATTGGCATTTGTATTGATTTTTTGGCCTAATCTATGAAATGTTTCATTTCTTTTTAGTGACAAAGCCCCCAGAATCTCACCAGGAAGTGAATATTATTCCAGAATGCAAGGTAAGTTGGTTTTCAAATATAAACTAAAACGGGGGACATCCTAAAAAATGTAATGTGAAAATTACTTAAAGTGGAGTTCCGCCGAAAATAAATGAATAAAAACAAATACTGCAGCTGCTGACTTTTAAAATAAGGATATCTGTCCAGGGCACCCACGTTGTCCTCACCCAAAGCCAACACATCCTGCGTCTCCGGGTGCAGGTGCCGGCATCTTTAGTAAGGGAATCAGAAAGTGAAGCCTTGCAGCTTCACAGCCTGGTTTCCTACTGCGCATGCACGTCCTGATGGGTCCCTGCAGTCTTCTGGGACCTGTGTGTCTCCCAGAAAATGGGGGGGCAGAGGAGGGACCGGACATGGCGTAGATCGCCGTGGAGATTGGGAGCAAATACCTGTATTAGACAGGTATCTGCTCCCCCCTGAAAGGTGCCAAATGTGACACCGGATAGGGGAAGTACCGGGTAATTTGAAGTTCCATTTTTGGGTGGAACTCCACTTTAATGTAGCTTAACATGTAATAAAGTGCGTAAACCTTGATCAATTGTCTTTAACCACTTTAATAAAGGGCATTTCACCCCCTTCCTGCCCAGGCCAGTTTTCAGCACTGTCAAATTTTGAATGACAATTGTGCAGTCATGCGATGCTGTACCCTTATGAAATTTCTTTTGGTGGTATTTGATCACCTTTGCGGTTTTTATTTTTTGCACTATAAACAAAAGAAGAGTGACGTGTTTGAAAATAACACAATGGGCCGGATTCAGAAAGAGTTATGCCGGCGTATCAGTGATACGCCGGCATAACTCACACTTTGCGCCGGCTTATCTGTTTTTCTGTATGCAGAAAACAAGATAAGCCGGTTTGCAGCAAAGATCTGATAGGCGTAATTGTATTACACCGTCGGATCTTAACTGCAATTTTAAAATGGCCGCTGGGGGCGTTCTCGCTGATTTACGCAGAGAATATGTAAATCAGCGAGATACGCCAATTCACGAACGTACGCGGCCCCGACGCAGTCACTTTACGCCGTTTACGTAAGGGTTTTCCCGGCGTAAAGATAAAGCTGCCCAAAGCAGGCGCATCCTATGTTAAGTATGGACGTCGTGACCGCGGGAAATTTGAAATTGTTTACGTCGTTTGCGTAACTCGTCCGTGAATGGGGATTTACGTCGATTACGTTCACGTCAAAAAAACTGTCATAATTCGGAGCATGCGCACTGGAATTTTTCTAAGGCCGGCGCATGCGCAGTACGTTCGGCGCGTGGACGCGCCTAATTTAAATAGGAGACGCCCCCTACCCGCCTATTTTGAATTGGGCCGCCCAATTTACACTACGCCGCCGCAACTTAACACGCAAGTGCTTTGTGAATACAGCACTTGCATGTTAAGTTGCGGCGGCTTAACGTAAATAAGAAAAGTTACGCCGCCGCAACTTTGTGCGCGGCTTTCCGAATCTAGCCCATTACTTTTAACTTTTTGCTGTAATATACCAATTTAAAAAAAATTACAAAACAAATGTTTTCCTCAGTTTAGGCCGATATATATTTCTCTACATATTTTGGTAAAAGAAAATCGCAATAAGCGTATATTGATTTGTTTGCGCAAAAGTTACAGTGTCTACAAAATAGGGGATAGATTTATGGCTAGTAATTTTTTTACTAGTAATGGTTGCGATTTGCGATTTTTATTGTGACTGATATTGCGGCGGACATATCTGACACTTTTGATACTATTTTGGGGCCATTCACATTTATACAGTGATTAGTGCTATAAAAATGCACTGATTACTGTATAAATGTCACTGGCAGGGAAGGGGTTAACATTATGGGGAAATAAAGGGGTTAAATGTGTTACTTAGAGAGTGATTCTAACTGTAGGGGGAGGGGACTCACAAGGGCATGTAATTTTTTTTGGGGGGGGAGTGGGGGCTTCAGGAGGAGTGGGACTTCCTGTCCCACTTCCTCCTTCCGCCGAGGGGCTGGTAAGGCGAAAGCTTAATCGCCTTACTGCAGCCCCTCCCTGTAGGCGAACGCCTGTCCAATTGGACGGCGCAGTGCCGCTCGTGCATGCGCAGTGACGCTCGCGCATGCGCAGTGGGTGTCTGGCCATGAAGCCGAAAGCTGTCACGGCCGGGTGCCCACACTTGGAATGAAGACGCCGGCCGGAGGGGGGGGAGAGGAGCGGAGCCCCGGCCGGCGCGTCGCTGGAACCGTGGAGCAGGTAAGTGTCTGTTTATTAAAAGCCAGCAGCTACACTTTTTGTAGCTGCTGACTTTTAATAAACTTAAAAAAAGTCTGGAACTCCCCTTTAAGCTATATTTTACTATCCTAAAACATTTAAAGCGGAGTTCCGGCCACAATTTCACTTTTTAAATATAAATACCCCTGTAATACACAAGCTTAATGTATTCTAGTAAAGTTAGTCTGTAAACTAAGGTCCGTTTTGTTAGGTTGTTACAGCATTTAGACACTTTATAAAATAGAAATTAAGTGTGTGCATCATGAAGCCAGACTGTATGACTTCCTGGATTTCAGCCTTGCAAATCTCGCACATGCTCAGTGCTGCACAAGCAGTGTCAGATCAGGTTTCAGCACCTGTGCTGTCCAAGTCACATGATTCTTTGAGACTGGGGAGTGCACAGACTCCTGGAAAGTTACACCCACTACATTCCCATCAGTCTGTGCGGTGTAGGTTAGGAAGCATTAAGCACCTAGGTACAGGAAGTGGGAAGATTAACTATTCTGCCTAGCAACAACACTTTGAAGGCATCTAAAAAAAATATATTTTTCGTAAAGGACTAATGACATTTTTTTAAAACTACTGATGTAATGTTATATTTATGGGTGGAACTCCACTTTAATGTGAACAGCTTAATGTACCATAATGTAAAAAGGGTTTGGAACAGAGAGCTCAGTCTATTCTCTTCAACGCAAGTTTGAGTGAGGACCTCTGCTGGTGAAGGCCTCCAGCTTGGGCCTAAATGAGGCCCAGACTGGCTTGGGCCTAAACACCATGTGGCCGAGGCCTTCTCTCTTTTACATCTGAGCACAGCCGGTGAGGGTTACAGCCGAGAGGAAGTGTTAAGTATCTTTCATTATTATTACCAGTATTGTTATAGGCTGTATAGACATCTGTTGTTAGAATTTGATATTCCTACTTTGAAGGAAATAAATATAATGTGTGTACCTTGCAATTGTGTCAGTCTTTATAACTAGCATTATAGCCTTAAGCCTAATACACTCTGGTCATTTATATTAGCTAATTATAGGGACATACGAATACAATGAATACATAGATGCAATAGTTATATATTATAGGTTACATAGGTTGAAAAAAGACACAAGTCCATCAAGTTCAACCATAAGAAATAAAATAATAATATCATACAATCACATATACCCAATTCTATACCCACAGTTGATCCAGAGGAAGGCAAATAACCCCAGCAGAGCATGATCCAATTTGCTACAGCAGGGAAAAAAATTCCTTCCTGATCCCCCATGAGGCAATCAGATATTCCCCGGATCAACTTTACCTTTAAATGTTAGTACCAAGTTATATTATGTACATTTAGGAAAGTATCCAGGCCTTTCTTAAATCACTTTACTGAGCTGGCCAAAACCACCTCTGGAGGGAGTCTGTTCCACATTTTCACAGCTCTTACTGTGAAGAAACCTTTCCGTATTTGGAGGTGAAATCTCTTTTCCTCTAGACTTAAAAAAGTGCCCCCTTGTCCTCAGTGTTGACCGTAAAGTGAATAACTCAACACCAAGTTCATTATATGGACCCCTTATATATTTGTACATGTTAATTATATCTCCCCTTAATCTTCTCTTCTCAAGAGTGAATAAATTCAGTTCCTCTAATCTTTCCTCATAGCTGAGCTCCTCCATGCCTCTTATCAGTTTGGTTGCCCTTCTCTGCACTGTCTTTAGTTCCCCAATATCCCTCTTGAGAACTGGAGCCCAAAACTGAACTGCATATTCTAGATGAGGTCTTACTAATGATTTGTACAGGAGCAAAATTATATCTCTCTCTCTCTCTCTGGAGTCCATACCTCTCTTAATACAAGAAGGGACTTTGCTCGCTTTGGAAACTGCAGCTTGGCATTGCATGCCATTATTGAGCTTATGATCTACTAAAACCCCCAGATCCTTCTCCACTACGGATCCCTCCAGTTGTACTCCCCCTAGTATGTATGATGCATGCATATTCTTAGCCCCCAAATGCATAACTTTACATTTATCAACATTAAACCTCATCTGCCACTTAGTCGCCCAATTTGAAAGATCATTGAGGTTGGCTTGTAAATTGGCGACATCTTGTAAAGACGTCATTCCACTGCATAGCTTGGTGTCATCTGCAAAGACAGAAATGTTACTTTTGATCTAAGACCCAATATCATTTATTAAGATATTTCAAAAGTAAGGGTCCCAACACTGACCCTTGGGGTACACCACTATTAACCTTAGACCATTCAGAGTAAGAATCATTAACCACTACTCTCTGAATTCTGTCTTTTAGCCAGTTTTCTATCCATTTACAAATTGATATTTCCAATCCTGTAGACTTTACCTTACACATGAGCCATGTGTGGGGAACTGTATCGAACGCTTTTTCAAAATCCAAGTATACCACGTCCACAGCCACGCCTCTGTCCAAGGTTATATTTGCCTCTTCAAAAAAAGAGGCCAGTGTGCCGTGGCCGATAGCCATGCCGTAATTAGTGCGGACGTTGGGTCTGTCTGGAATGCCTACAGCCGGTGGTCGCAGGATGGGTAAGTAGTTTCCCCTTGGCATGGTGGTTCGGGCTGGTGCATTCCCAGGGAGGTCGATCGAGGGTCCGCCCTGCTTTCCTCTCTCCCTTCCTCTCCATCTTTCCCCGCATTCTGGGTGGCGGCCGTGAGGTGGGGGGTCCGCCTGGGGGGCTCCGTCCTACCTGGGGATGCGGCTGCTGTGGAGTGCTGTATGCTTTTTTGTGATGCCTTGTGTGCGGGGGGGGGGGGACCTGCAGGGTCCGGTATGTTCGCCGTGTTTTTGCTGCTTATGTCACTGTGGGTTTTAAAAACGTATTTGGCCGCCATTTTGCCAGTGACAGGCGCTCTTATTGACGAACGGTGGCTATTTTCTTGTAGTCCGCATGCTGTTTTTTTGCATGTCGGCGGCCATCTTGGAAGGTTTTTCAGCCTCTAGTGACCAGAATAACGGCGCGAAAACTCCCAGCACACTTCCTGAGGGACGGCACAGCACAGGCAGCGTTTCTAGCTTCTCAGCAGCACTATAGCCTGGTCCGGTGGTGAGTCCTCTGGGGAGTCCCCTGCTCTCTTTTGGGGCCGGGAGGGTGGCCTGTGGGTCTTGACTTGCAGTAAAAGGGTGGCATTGGAGTGGGTCAGCATGGCGTCCGAACCGGAGGCTTCTACCCCAAGCATGCCAGTTAACCCTTAGTGCCCCTGTTCCTGCGGCCTCAGTGGATGCTATGACGGCAGTCCTTGAGACGTTTGTTGCCAGGATTGAAGCAGCGAGTGGCCAGAAGGGGGGTAAAAAGCCCCCCTCCCTCTGCCTTCTTCTGGGGATGTCTCTGACACAGAATAAGGTCCTGCTACTGTCTGGCCCTGGTTCCGTTATGTCAGAAGATGCAGGCCTAGCCCACACGTTCAGTGAGGATGACTCTGCTTCAGGGTCGGCGCATGATAAGGCGTTTGTTGGAGCTCTTATCACTGCGGTGCAGGATACTCAAAAACGTGAGGATACGGCAGAGACATCAGAGATGCCGGTACCTTTTGGGTTCCGCAAGCTGCCCCGCACCGCAAAAGTGTTTCCTTGTGTTCTTTATTGTCAGTACCAGGATCCCTTTAGGACCCAGCACAACTCACCTGACACAGCCTTTGCCTGGGAAACAACAGTGATTGGCCAGCTCACCTTTAAATCACCTGTGTAATCATCCAATCAGTGCTCGTAATAGAGTTATCTTTGTTTTCCACTGTGTGATCCTGCCTGACTTTCTGCTCTGTATATTCGTGTATGACCCGGCTCGTTTGACCCTGTTTGTTCACTTCTGATTCGGTACCATTTGAACTCTGATCTACCTGTGTATGACCCGGCTTGCCTAGACTACGCTTTACCTGACTCTCCTGTAGCAACATTCATCAGCGGTGAACAAGGCCCAGCTGACCTGCTCATCCCACCTTTGTCTGCAGCGGTGAACTACAAGGCCCAGCTGACCTGCTCACCCACTTTCATCTGCAGCGGTGAACTACAAGGCCCAGCAGACCTGCTCATGGTATGTGCTTGTTCTTGAACTGTTTGCAAAGTTAGCACACCTGAACTGCTATCTGTTCCTAGCCTGACATTATCACGAGCCATACATAAAAAGGGAAAACCTATCATGGATCCTGAGCAGGCTCAGATGTTTGCACAGGAACTTTGCCGTTTATCCCATCAAGTTCAGGAAATGGCCACGGAGCTCACCAGGGTGCAATCTCCTACTACCATCGCTACAAAAACTCCATCTGAACCAAAAATTACTTTGCCTGACCGTTTTTCTGGCGACCGCAAAGGGTTTTGCAACTTTAAAAACAGCTGCAAATTATATTTCAAGTTAAGGCCATTCTCATCTGGCTCTGAAACTCAGAGGGTCCAAATCATTATCTCTCTGCTACAGGGTGACCCCCAGGCTTGGGCCTTTAACCTTGAACCAAACCATCCAGCCCTGCTAACATTAGATGCCTTCTTTGAAGCCCTCGGGTTGCTGTATGATGATCCAGATTGTGCTACTACTGCAGAATCAACCCTGCGTAACTTAAAGCAAGGATCTACCACAGCTGAAATGTATTGCTCAGAGTTTCGCAGATGGGCCCCGGAATCTGTCTGAAATGATGCAGCTCTCCGCAGCCAGTTTAGAATAGGTCTTTTAGATGCAATTAAGGATCCTCTGGTCAACTTCTCCTACCCAGCCTCACTGGAGGAGGCTATGGCCCGGATTCACAAAGCACTTGCGCCGACGTATCTCCAGATATGCCGCGTAAGTGCAAATATGCGCCATCGTATCTGTGCGCCTGACCCACAAACTAAGATACGCCTAAAAACAGGCTTCATCCCACCGACGTAACTTGTCTACGCCGGCGTAGCGTGGGCGCATATTTACGTTGGACGCATGTGGCGCTCCCATTGATTTCCTATTTAAATATGCAAATGAGGGAGATGCGGCGATTCACGAACGTACATGCACACGGCGCAGGCTACGTGTGGTGCGCGTAAGTTGTACATCCGGTCTAAAGTTATTCCCCATAAAGGAGGTGTAACTCAGCACCAGACGTGCACAGGTCAGCTGGAGAGCAGCTGCAGCATCACCGTTACGGACGAGCTGAGCAACCACACTTGCAGGACAACACATCTGTATGCCAACATGCCAGGGGCAGCCATGGTCATAGCACTACTGCGTCCACAGGCACGGAGGAGGGCACGGGAGAGGATATACCGAACGCGCATGAACGTCTTTGGCATGAGGGAATTGGAGGTGTACCGCATCTTCAGATTCAGCCCTGATGCCATCTTGGAATTAGCCACAGCCCTGCATGATGAAATCACCAGACAGACAGAACGCTCACATGCAGTGCAGCCACTGGTCAAGGTACTGGCAACACTCCATTTCCTCGCCAGTGGATCTTTCCAACGTACAAGTGGAGTCGTGTCTGGGATGTCACAATCCAACATGAGCAGATGCGTGCACCAGGTTGTCCCTGCAATCCTCACACGCATGTCCCACCACATCATCAAACCCACCCATGAGCATCTGCGGCAGAAGGCAATGCAGGATTTCTACAGAATTGCCGGATTCCCACGCACCGTCGGGGCCATTGATTGCACACATGTGGCACTACGCCCCCCCCCCTGTGCCACAGAGCACATATATCGATTGTAAGCAGTGGCATTCCATCAACATACAGGTCATAGCCGATGCCCAATGCCTCATATGGCACGTCCGTGCCAAACACCCCAGGGCCAGCCACGACAGCTACATATACCGTCAAAGCAACATCCCAACGGAATTCGAACAGAACGTGTACAGGGACAGCTGGCTGGTTGGTGAGTGACATGGGAGTCAGGCATGACTGTCCGACCCCATGATGCAGACATCACGAGGGGCACATGCACGGCTAACATCCTCCTGTCTTTTCCCTTCCAGGTGACTCGGCATATGCACTTGGGCCCCATCTCCTGACTCCATACCAGAATCCCCAAACCAGAGGAGAGAGAAGATACAATGCTGCACACATACGCACCCGTGCAGTGGTGGAGCGCACATTTGGCATCCTGAAGTCCCGTTTCCGATGCCTGGATAAGTCCGGGGGGACCCTGTTGTATTCCCCAAACGTTGTGTGCCAGATCATGGGTGCATATTGCGTGCTGCACAACTACGCCATGAGAAAGGGCCTGGAGATTGACATATGTGATGACCTGACCCCAGAACCAGACATTCCCCCCCTGCCCGAGGCTACCCCGTCTGCTGAAGGAACAGCAGTCGGGAGTTGCCTCGTGGAACGCATGTTTGCACGTTAAACACACACATTCATCATGGCACACGGACAATGCACGCATGCACACCACTGTGGTCCCTAGCTCACACACACAACATCCACCTCACATTGGTTTAGCCCAAGTCCACCGTGCAGGACTTGGGAGCAGCAACGCCACGCCAAGGCCCCAATGATGTTGCTGTCCATTCATACCACATTCACACGGTCGTGGGGATAACCTCTCCCTGACGATCCAAGGTGACACGCCTTGCTGGCAGGAATGTCATACACACACTCACACACCAGTCACACTGTAGCAGCACCGGGCAAACCCTGCCCCTGCAAACTGGTGTCCGGGCACCACTTCTGCACTCCTCACCGTGTGCAGTGACAAAAAATAAAAATAAAATAGGGATCATGCCCTTACAGGAGGACGGCACATATTTCTGTGCACGTCCAACAAAAAAATAAAAATAAAGCTCTCTCGTGGGCCAGGCCTGGTGCCACGGGTACGGCTCCTCAATTGTCTGGGGGGAGACTTGGGTGGGAGCATGGGGCATCATGAGGAGGTTCATCCCCTGGTCTGTTACTCCTGGCTCTGATGGCAGATGTAGCCTGCATGCCCTCCAACGCAACGGCAATGCGGGTGAGAACAGTGTTAGTATCTGCCTGCATCCGCAGCTGGCGGGCGTTGGTCTGCCGCTGGAGGCACCTGTTCTGCCGACCCTCTGCCTGGATGGCAGCAGTGTTGGCCTGCACAGCCTCCCCCAAGCTTTTCACCTCTGCCAGGATCCCAGATGCTGTGGCATGCAGCTCCACAATTGCCGCAGTGGGCCGGTCCTGGGTGGCCTGCACGTCCCCAGATGACGAGGGAGCCCCTGCTGACATATGCTGATGCATGGCTTCCAGGGTCTGACTTTGGTCACAGAGGCTTGTGGCCATGGCTGCACAGTTGGCATTGATGTCATGCAGGCAGTCCGTTATGGCCTGGGTATGGGCAGCCTGCTGGCTGAGGCACTGCTGCATGTTCGAGGACCCAGCAAAAGAGGCCAGGCTGTCAGCCACTCTATGCAGGTCGCCGGCAATATCGGCCATGTGGCGCGTCTGCCTTGCCTGCTCCCTCTCAGGCCCTTTTTGAAAGGAACCGGCTACACCCCTAGTCTTGGCCAGAGCCTTCCTAGGGGAAGTAGCCGGTTGAGTCCGTCTGGACGGAAAAGTCCTGGAGGGGGTAGCCCTGGAGGGGGTTCCCCTGGATGGGGTTCCCCTGATGGGCGTGGAGGTCTCTGAGGGTCCGGGGAAAATGGAAGCCTCATCAAAGTAGAGGCATTCCTCTAGATAGAGATCCACTGTCTCCTCCTCAACTACCTCTAGAGCAGAGGTGTGGGCACTTCCCTCCACTGATGGATCATGGCTTCCCAGGGGGTCAGGCTGAGGCAGATGTTCCGGGGATGGCGTGAGTCGGACACCGGCAGACGACGGCCCAGCTCCCTCCAGCACATCTGTGGATGACACAAAGCATTCACATGTTGGTGGACCCACACACTTGTCACATATTCCCTTCCACACCCTCACATTTTTTTTTGCGCTGGACGGGCGTATGGCTGGGCGTATTTATGCGCTTGGCGTAAGCTGGTGGCCCGGCGTATCTAAGGAAGTTGCGCCGGCGTAGTTGTGAGCATGCGCATAGGGGTGCTGACCATACGTCTGCGTCACGGCGCATGCGCCGTTCATGATACGCCGGGTGTAAAACACTGCACCACGCTCAGACCATCATTTGCATGGGGTCACACCCACTTCCACCTATGCCGGCTTACGCCTACGAAATATACGCCACGCTGGTGCAACGTTGGGAGCATTGGCTTGCTGAATTCCATGTTTGCCTCTCTGTGCTGCGTCGGCGTAGCATAAAGGAGATACGATATGGCGGCATAAATATGCGCCGCTGTCTGAATCCGGGCCTATGTGTCTAGCCATTAGAATTGACCGCTGTCAGCGAGAGAGGAGGCGAGAACAATCTACGGCTGTGGCGAACCATATACCTCCCTTGCCACCTGACCATTCCACCTCCAGTGCCAGTTCAGTGGAGGAACCTATGCAGTTAGGCGCCACCTGGTTATCTGCCCAGGAACACACACGTCAGCGTAACTTGGGACTTTGCTTATATTGTGGCCTCAGGGGTCATATGCTCAGTTCGTGCCCTACACGTCTGGGAAACTCTAGGACCTAGGTGATTATGGGTAGGTCACCTTAGGTCTGCTTTCATCTCCCCAGGGGGACAATCGTATACTTTTACCCGCTGTTATTCACTTTGGGACAGGGACTCATGAACTGCTGGCCTTGGTAGATTCTGGAACTGCTGAGAATTTTATTGATACATCTCTGATTACCTTTTTGTCCCTGGAAACTCATACGCTAGACTGCCCAGTCCGCCTGACCTCTGTGGATAATCGGCCTCTCTCACAAAATCTAGTGCTTCAGTCCACCAACTCCTTCCAGTTACAATTGGGGGCCTTGCACTGGGAGAAGATTTCATGTCTTGTCATTGACTCTCCATCCACTCCTTTGATCCTAGGCCTTCCTTGGCTTCAGAAGCACAATCCCATAATTGACTGGCGAACAGGAAATAAGTGGGCTTGGTCCAATCAGTGTAAAAATAATTGCATCCAGCACCCGGTTCGACTTGCTACCTGTCAAGTGGGAATGGAACAGATTCTGCTTTTGTTATAAGGACTTTCAGGATGTGTTTTCCAAAGGGATTGCTGACACTTCCTCCTCATCGCAGTTACGATTGTCCCATTGACCTCTTGCCGGACACTACACCTCGAAGGAGAGTCTTTCTACTGTCTGAGCCAGAGAATCTTGCTTTGCAAGAATACATCCAGGAAAACCTAGCAAAGGGTTTCATTGTCCCAAAGAAGGATGGGGGACTAATGCCGCATACACACCATCACTTTATGTGATGAAAAAAAACGACATTTTCTGTAAAGTAAAAAATGACCTTTTTGAAACTTCAATTTTCAAAGACGAAGTTGCCTACACACCATCGTTTTTCTCACAATGTTCTAGCAAAGCGAGGTTACGTTCCACCACGTTTTTCCATTGAAGCTCGCTTCATAACTAGCTTCTGGGCATGCGCGGGTGTAAAAACGTATTTTTAAACAACGTTTTTTGCTACACACGGTCAATTTCTGTGAAGTAAAAAACGACGTTTTGAAAAACGACACATAAAATTTGGTCGTTTTTTACAAGACATAAAACGATGTTTTCCCCCACACACGGTCAATTAAAGTGACGTTTTTAAAAACGTCGTTTTTTTTCATCACATAAAGTGATGGTGTGTACGGGGCATATGACTTTGTGTTGACTACAGAGGTCTAAATAAAATAACTGTTCCCAATCGGTACCCTCCTCCTCTCATCACAGAGTTGTTCTCCCAAATCCAGGGAGCCAAGATCTTCTCCAAACTAGACCTAAGGGGAGCCTATAATCTAGTGTGCATCCGTGCAGGAGATAAATGGAAGACGGCCTTTAACACTAAGGATGGCCACTACGAATGTCTTGTCATGCCTTTTGGTCTCAGGAATGCACCAGCTGTCTTTCAAAACTTTATGAATGACATTTTTTGTGACCTGTTGGGTCGCTTCATGCTTGTATACTTAGATGATATTTTGATATACTCTCCCAATCTTGAAACACATCAGAGGCACGAAAAATGTTTATTTCATGTCAAACAAGTACCTTTCCTGGGCTACCTAATCTCTGACACAGGCCTAACCATGGATCCAGCCAAGATTCAAGCCATTTTAGACTGGGCATCACCTTCAGACCTGAAAGCAGTTCAGCGCTTCCTGGGCTTTGCAAATTTCTATCGGAAATTCATTAAGAACTTTGCCACCATTGCACATCCCATCACCTCTCTCACCAGGAAGTCTCAGTCTAAGTTTAAATGTACTACTGAAGCCCAGGCGGCCTTCACTTAGTTGAAGAAGGCCTTTACTTCTGCACCAATTTTATGCCATCCTGTTCCTGAGCTACCTTTTTATTGTGGAGTAGGGGTGTGGGCGCTTCTGTCACAAAAAGATCCTGTGAATGCTGCCATCCACCCCTGTGCCTTCCTGTCCCATAAATATTCCCCAGCAGAGCGCAATTTATGATATAGGCAACAGAGAACTGTTAGCCATAAAGCTAGCTTTGGAGGAATGGAGACATTGGCTGGAGGGACCTCGCTATCCATTCATAGTTCTGACTCACCACAAAAACCTTGAATACATCCGTTCTGCTAAAAGACTGAACTCACGTCAAGCCAGGTGGTCATTGTTCTTCTCCAGATTTGACTTTACAATTTCTTATTTACCAGGGCCAAAAAACATTAAGGCGGACGCCTTGTCTCGCAGCTTTTTATCAGAGTCTCCACCTCCGCTTCCTCCACAACCCATTATCTCTGAGGATAGGATTTTGGCTTTCACCCAGACTGACATCTCTGAGGCCTTGTTACCTGCAAAGGCTGAAGCCCCTCCCTCCACTCCCTCGGGTATGCTTTTTGTGCCCCTGGCTCTTCGTTTGCAGGTATTGCAGCAGGTACATGCATCAAAACCTGCAGCTTATCTGGGGTTTAGACAAACTTATGAGATTATCTCTCGCAACCTCTGGTGGCCATCGATTAAACAGGATGTGTTAGCCTTTGTCCAGGTTTGTGAAGTTTGTGCCAGAAGCAAGGGCAGTACCTCTAAGCCCCCAGGTCTTTTATGTCCTCTACCAATACCTACCTGTACCTGTCTACCACCACCTGGGTGGTGGTAGACAGGTTCAGTAAGATGGCCCACTTTGTTCCGCTTCCGAAACTGCCATCTGCTAAAGAACTGGCATCTTTATTCATTAAACATGTTTTCAGGCTCGATGGGGCACCAATCAACATTGTCTCAGACCGTGGCTCTCAGTTTATAGCCCAGTTTTGGAAGGCCCTTTGCTCTCAGATGGGGATTAAGTTATCGTATTCTTCAGCATATCATCCTGAGACAAATGACCAAACAGAAAGGACTAATTGGACTCTAGAGAAGATGGTACGTTGTCTGATGGCCAATGATGAGGTGGAGTGGGTCAACATCCTTCCACGGGCAGAGTTTGCCTTTAATAATTGTGCCAGTTCATCTACAGGGACCTCTCCTTTCTTCTGTGTTTACGGGTTGCATCCTCGTGTGTGCTCCTTTGATCTTCCACCCCTTTGATCTTCCAATCTGGTCTGATGTTAATCGTGCTATTTCCTGCTCTGTGCAGGCTTTTAAGAAAACGGCTGACAAGAGGCGCTCCAAGGCTCCAGGATATAAAGTTGGTGACAAAGTGTGGCTATCATCTAGGAATCTGTCCCTGCATGTTCCATCCAAAAAACTTGGTCCAAAATTCATCGGGCCCTATGAAATTTTGGAGATTGTTAATCCTGTGTCCTATAGATTAAAACTTCCCCCATCCATGCGCATTCCAAATGTCTTTCATGTTTCATTGTTGAAACCTGTTCATTCCAGCCTCCAAGTAAATGAACCAGGACCTGTGGATGTGTTGGATAGTCAGGAATATGAAGTGGCATTTATTCTTGATTCCAGACGAGTACGCAATTCCTTGCAATATCTCGTTTATTGGAAAGGTTTCGGCCCAGAGAATCCATCCTGGGTCCCAGCTCGTGATCTTCATGCTGACCGCCTTAAGAAGAAGTTCCATCTTCGTTATCCAAGTAAGCCTGGGGGTGCAGGAGCAACCCCTCGAGAAAGGGGGGGGGGGGTACTGTCAGTACCAGGATCCCTTTAGGCTGCATTCACACCTGAGCGTAGGGCGTTCGGTCGTTTTTTCGGGCGTTTTTTTTCGCGCGTATTCATGCTTATTTGCGCGTTTGCATACAGCGTCGTGCGACGTTTTTGTACTTCGGCGTTTCTTATTTTAGCCAATAGGAAAAATTATCATCTTTTCATCACTTGTTGCTATGTTGGTAGATTTTTTTTAATCTTCTGCATGGGCGACAAGTTCTATTGATTAAAGCGACGAAACGCCCATAGCAAACGCCCGTTGTCGCGCGATACGCTCAATACGCGCGTTTCCCATTACTTTCTATGGGGAAAAAAAAAACGCTCAAACGCCGCTGTCGCGCGATTCGACAAAAAAAGGTCCGGGACTTGTTTGAGCTTAGCGCGACAGGCGTTTGGGCGTTCAGGCGTTCAGGTGTGAACAGTCACCATAGGGAATAATGTTAATTCTCCCCTCTGGCGTTTGTGAGCAGTGCGCTTCAGGCGTAAAAACGCCTAGGTGTGAATGGGGCCTTAGGACCCAGCACAACTCACCTGACACAGCCTTTGCCTGGAAACAACAGTGATTGGCCAGCTCACCTTTAAATCACCTGTGTAATCATCCAATCAGTGCTCGTGATAGTTACCTTTGTTTTCCACTGTGTGATCCAGCCTGACTTTCTGCTCTGTATATTCGTGTATGACCCGGCTCGTTTGACCCTGTTTGTTCACTTCTGATTCGGTACCGTTTGAACTCTGATCTACCTGTGTATGACCCGGCTTGCCTAGACTACGCTTTACCTGACTCTCCTGTAGCAACATTCATCAGCGGTGAACTACAAGGCCCAGCTGACCTGCTCACCCACCTTCATCTGCAGCGGTGAACTACAAGGCCCAGCAGACTTGCTCATGGTATGTGCTTGTTCTTGAACTGTTTGCAAAGTTAACACACCTGAAATGTTATCTGTTCCTAGCCTGACACGTATCTGGACAAATTGTTGTACAAGGAATAGGATCGCAGCAGAAAGATTTTGCTGTTCCAAAATACTTTGCGGTCCGTTACCCGTTTGAGGAGGATTTCCTAAAATAGTGGGTATCTCCTCCGTCAGTGGACACCCCTGTGTCCAGACTGAACAAGGCTACCACGTTGCCTGTGGAAGGGGCTCCCGCTTTTAAGGACCCCGCAGATAGGAGAGCTGAGGCTGTGGCCCGCTCCATGTTCACAGTGGTGGGGTTGGCGGTGAGACCGGTCTTGGCCGGGGCTCTAGTGTCGCAGACACTTACTGAACAGGCAAAGTCCTTGCTGCAGGAGCTGGAGGCGCAGAACGCTCCTGAGCTCTGTGTGGAACTGGCCGACCAGTTGGTGCAGGGCCTAAATTTTGTCTGTGAGTCGGCCCTGGATACGCTTCCCTTGCTCTCCAGGGCCTCCGCCTACGTGGTGGTGCTACGCCGCCTTGTGTGGCTTCTAAAAAGGCCTTGGTGGATTTACCCTTTAAAGGTGAACGGCTTTTTGGGGCGTCTCTGGATGACATCATAAAAGATGCCACTGGAGGTAAGAGCACTCTGCTCCCGCAATCTGGAAAGGGTAAGGAGCCTCGCCGTAAACAGGGGCCCTCCTTCACTACCCCCAAGCATTTTTTTCGCCCCCCCAGGTGAGGCGGGAAAACGTTTCCAGGGTGCCAAGGCGTCCACTGAAGGACAAAAGCGCACCTGGTACCGCAAGCCCAACAAGCCTGCTTCTGCATGAAGGTCGGCCCCGCCCGTATCTCGGGTGGGGGGCCGGCTTTGCAAATTCGCGGCTCGGTGGAGGTCTCTTCTTTCCGATCGATGGGTTTGTGAAGTAGTTTCCTTGGGGTACAAGATAGAGTTTCTCTCTTGTCCACAAAACAGATTTTTTCCTTCCAACCTCCAGCTTCCTCCAGAACGCCGGGTGGCCCTGTCAGGGGCTGTTCAGGACATGCTGGTCAGGGTAGTGATTGTACCGGTTCCCTCAGCGGAACGGTTTCAGGGGTTTTACTCCAATCTGTTTATAGTCCCAAAGAAGGAAGGGGTCCGTCCAATCCTGGACCTCAAGGCCCTCAATTGTTTTGTCAAAGTGCAAAAGTTCAGGATGAAGTCGATTCGTTCGGTAGTGGCGGCGCTCCATCAGGGGGATTTTCTGGCGTCCTTGGATATCAGGGACGCATACCTGCATATCCCCATATGCGCAAAACACCAGAGATTTCTGTGTTTTGCCGTCGGAGAGTACCACTTTCAATTTGTGGCCCTCCCGTTCGGCCTGGCCTCGGCACCACAGGTTTTCACCAAGGTGTTCGCTCCAATTCTGGCCCTGCTGAGGCAGCGCGGGATCGCTATCGTTTGATACCTGGACGACCTTCTTCTGAGAGCTTCCTCAAGCTCAGAGTTAGAAGAGGACGTGTCTATCACCTGTCAGGCCCTCCGAGAGTTTGGTTGGCTATTGAATGTCCAGAAGTTGGTTCTGGTATCGTCTCAGGCCTGACTAAACTTCTGCACCTCCTAATTGAATTATGACCCACCCCTTCATGTCAAGGCCACACCCTGTTTTTTTAAGACCCGCCCAAAAAAAATTCAGGGGGGGGGAGACACGCTAGTTCTGAGGGCCCTGGGGAGGGGGCATTGGATTCCCTTAATTTGCATGGTTTTTCTCTCGCTTCCTGTTTGGCTATGGGGCAGGAAGTGAAGGGAAATCTACGCAATTGGACAGGGATGGTACAAAATAAACTGACAGGGGCTATAACCCTCCCTTACTCTATCCGAAATGAAGAAAAAAAATTAAGTGTTGATTATAGTTCTACTTTAAGCACAAATTTCTGATAATTTTATTGAGAGGACTAAGAAAATATAACCATGCCAATAGGCCAGGATACAGCGTTGCTAATATGTATGAATGTGTGTTAAGGACCCCCACAAACACCACCCAATGTTAAATAAACAATTTTCTTAATTTGCAAATAAGTTTCATCCCTTCTTTAGAGAACTTTGCAGCAGTACAAGCAACTTCCTGTAGGGGCGTGATGTCATACCTGTGTGCTGTCCACCGCTTTCCGAGAACCACATATGCGCATATCCAATACAGGGTATCCAATACAGGGTGGTCGCGCATCTACTTTACGTGCAGGAGCCCAATTTTTAGGGAAAGTGATAGTAAAGCAGATGCAGATTTCCAGGATTGGACTAACAAATGTTTCTAGTGAAAAGCAACTGGTGTTTTCTATTAAACATAGGGCTAAATAGGCCATTGGCATGCATCACAGTTGATCTGAGGAATGTGTCTTTGAAAATTTTAACTAAATTAAATCCTTTCTTATTTTTGCTTGGGGCTAGAGTGCAGAGGGATTAAAAGTCTTCACATTTTTTTGGGGATGTCTGCACCCCTGATAGGGTGAAGACCCCTCCCAAATGTTGTCACTTTCTACTTTAAATTCATTCACTTCCTGTCACATAGCCAAACAGGAAGTGAGGGTAAAACCCTACTAATGTATTTTCTTGGGGACACACAGATCAATCTAAATAGTTTCCCATTATGTAAAGTGCACTCTAGCATTTTGCTGTTTACACCCCAAATTATTAGGGATCTTGGACTTTGGGGTCCATTTACCAAAGGCAAATCCACTTTGCACTACAAGTGCAATTGCTGGAGATGGACAAGCAAGGAAAAAAAAAAAATCTTTGCTTCTACATGATTGGATGTTAAAATCATCAGTGCTTCCCCTCTGATTTTCAGCGGGGGTACTGCAGAGTGACTTTGCCTTTACTAAACTTAAAGGGGAGGTTCACCCTAAAAACAACTTTTTCTTATTACACTGGCCCCCCACATTACAATATACGATTATGCCTGTTAGTTTTTTTTTTTTTTATATATAATTAGTATTTTATTTTAAAAGAAAGTCAAAACAAATACAAGATACATTGACAGTAGAATATCATTACTTAACATAATCCGAACAGAGTCGGGCATGCATCATGAATGGGACTCTGGAAAAGTAAGGGAGCGAAGGTCATCCGCCCACCCCGGACGTTCGGTCCACTTGAGCAGGCGCCCCCCCCAACAAGTGGGGAGCGGGATATGACCCGAACCCCTACCCCCTGCAATGCTAAGTACATTCCTAAAGTAACAGTGAAACAAGGGAACATTCCAAGAACATCCTGAGTGCCCGAGGCAAAGCACCACATGCCCGCTTGACATTAATCCCAATCTGCAATGAACAGGCAAAAACAAAGTAAAAACGAAATAAAATAGTAAATTATTAAAAATTAAATAAAATTAAAAGAGATACAGTGGACTGACACAGAGAAAGAAAAGAAAACAAGAGGGGTAGAAGAAGAAAGGAAGGCGAGAGAGCGAAAGACAGAAGAGAAGGTAGCGGAGGAGTCAGCCCCCATCGATGGCACATCAGGGGTATTGCATAAATCAGGAGGTCTCCTGGTTAGCCCGTTGGCGATGCTCCTGGACGAGTCTCCCAAAGGAGGGATCTGCCAGA
The DNA here is from genome assembly GCF_905171775.1 of Rana temporaria. Classification (NCBI taxonomy): domain Eukaryota; kingdom Metazoa; phylum Chordata; class Amphibia; order Anura; family Ranidae; genus Rana; species Rana temporaria. Next base: position 380,101,108 of record NC_053489.1, on the reverse strand, counting down.
ACAAGCAGTGCCTCCTCTAAACTGGACGATAACGGGGCAGCATCGTGGATGTGTGCCTTCCATTCCCCCCAAACAGTTTTGAAGCGTTCCCGGGTATCCCTGCATTCCGCGAGTCAGCTCTCTGCTTCCATGATCTTCCCCAACCAGTCCTGTTCGCTAGGGATAAGCAAGCTTTTCCAATGAACTGGAATGAGACGTTTAGCTGCATTGAGGAGGTGGGGGAGAGCACTTTTCTTATAACTGGACAGTGGAATGGTAGGTACGTGGAGCAGAATATGCTGAGGCAGGGCCGGGATATCCACCCCCAGGCCCTCAGAGATATGCTTACTGACCATATCCCAGAACGGCCGAAGCACCGGGCACTCACACCAAGTGTGCAGGAACGTGCCCTTCTGTCCACATCCCCTCCAACACACCTCAGAGGCTGTAGGGAAAATCTTTGCTAGCGTAGTGGGTACTCTGTACCACCTTGTTAATAGCTTATAATTGTTTTCCTGGGTTCTAGAGTCCACAGAGCTTGAGTGCGTCAGTCGGTATAGGTGGTGAAGCTGTTCCCTGGTAAACTCTATGTGTAAGTCCCTTTCCCATTCCCTTACAAAGTGGGGAGTGGGAGAAGGCGTTGCATCTCCCAGCATCCCATATAATGCTGAGATCGCGTGGGGCAGGCGTTCCGCTGCAGCCCACATGCTTTCGAATTCTGTCAGGGTAGACCTAATCTGTGCTGTCTTATGGCTTTTAGTCATGAAGATCTCAAGTTGTCGGTGTCTCCAGAAATCGAAGGGGAAGCTGCCAAACCTTTCTCGTAGTGCGTCTAATGATTGCAAAGCGCCCCCTTCCGCAAATTTTGCCAGACTACATAGTCCGTCACCTACCCATGTGCCAAGGGAAGCCCTTAGCTCTCCGGGTGTGAACCACGGGAACCCGCATATCGGCGCCAAGGGAGACGTTCTGGGCGCCAAGCCCAATCTGGTGTTCAGCCTATCCCACAAACTCAAGGAGTGAGTAGTCAAGGGGGACACCCACTCCGACAGCCCCCTCTCCTCTGCTGGCACCCACGGCGCATACGACAGGTCTCGCCCGGCCATTGTTTTTTCAAGGGGGACCCAGAGCTTAAGGGATGTGTGGAATTTCCAGTCCAAAATCCGTTGCAATGCGATTGCTTGGTAATATTGTGGTATGTTCGGAATGCCCAGGCCCCCTCTGGTCTTAGCCCGCAGGAGTATAGACATTGCCAGTCTGGGTTTCTTGCCCCCCCACACAAATTTAGTAAAAAGACTGCGGAGATCTATAAAAAAAACGTTTCGGCATGCGGATAGGCACCATTTGCAGAAAGAATAAAACCCGAGGCAATACTACCATTTTTAGGATGTTCGTCCGCCCCACCCACCTAAAGAGAGCCCTGTCCCACGTCTGGAGGTCCCGAGAAATGGTGCCGAGGAGGGGAACATAATTAGATTGGTATAGAGAATCGTGATGATTGGTGAGTTGTATCCCGAGGTACTTTATAGAAGAGGTGGCCCATTTAAAAGGGAAGGAATCCCTCAGGGTAGACATCAAAGTCTGCGGGACAGTGATCGGCAGTATTTCGGATTTCGTGAGGTTTACTTTAAAATTGAAGACCTCCCCGTATGCGGTCAGTTCCTTCATCAGGTTCGGCAACGAGAAATAGGGGTCGACGACATGAAACAGTATGTCGTCTGCATAAGCAGATAGTTTATGTTCAAGGGAGCCCGCCTGCACCCCCCTGATATCAGGATTATCCCTGACCCTCTGCAGCAGTGGTTCCAGGACCAGAGCAAACAGGAGGGGCGAGAGCGGGCACCCCTGTCTCGTGCCGTTCCGAATGGGGAACACCTCAGAGAGGCCACCGTTGACTTTAATTCGGGCCGTCGGTGCTACATATAGGGTGGAGATCCAGTGTAGCATGTGCGGGCCCAGTCCCGTCTTCGCAAGAACCGCACAGAGAAAATCCAAATCTACGCGGTCGAATGCCTTCTCCGCGTCAGTGGACAGTATCAAATAGGGAGGCATCCGACCGCGTGTGTGCGCCCAGTGTATGAGCTGTAGGGCCCTATTGGAATTATCCCTGGCCTCCCTACCCACCACAAAGCCGGTCTGATCTGCATGTATCAAGTCGGGGATAAGGTGTTTCAGTCGGTTGGCCAGTATTTTGGAGAAAATTTTTAGGTCGGTGTTCAGGAGGGATATTGGCCTGTGGCTGGGAGGGGTCCTTGCCCTCCTTAGGGAGTACCGTAACGTGCGCCAGCAAGGTCTCCCGTGGGAGGCCGCCGGTCGTTGCCAGGGAGTTAAGAAGGGCACAAAAAGGAACCTTCAACGTGTCAAAAAACTTCAAGTAATAGTCCCTAGTGAACCCGTCAGGGCCCGGGCTTTTGCCTGAGGGCAGGGATTTAATAGTGGTTAACAGTTCGTCCGGGGCAATTGGACGCTCCAGATCCGTCGCCTGATCTGAGGGAAGGGAAGGGAGCCCTATCGACGAGAGGTATTCTTCTATTTTAGCCCGTTTGAGAGTCACTGCAGCAGGAGAGGAGGCGGATTCCAGGTTATACAGAGACTCATAATAGTCTCGGAACAACGAGGCGATCTTTGAGGTATGCTGTGCTTGTTCGCCCCCAGGGGACAGTAATTTGTGCACATGGGCTAGGAGCCTCTTCTTCCGAAGAGCACGAGCCAGCAACCGGCCGCATTTGTTGCTTTGCTCGTAATAGGTGTGGGCCATACATCTCAGTTTACGATTGATTTTACGGTCTAGTAATTTCGAGAAAAGCACTCTAAGGTCGTTAAGTCGCTTAAGGTCTTCTGGACCCGACGTCTTCTTATGGCTGAGCTCAGCCTGCCTAAGTGCATGCAGCACCCGCTGGAAATCCGCCTGCCTCTCTCTATTCAGCTTGGCACCTAGAGCAATTAAGGTGCCACGAACCACTGCTTTGTGGCCCTCCCACAGGATGCCCTCACCCACCTCATCGTCTGTATTTTTGTTATTTTTTTTTTTATGCTGTACATACCTTGATACAGCATATTCACCCGTGGCTTCGGGGGTTACGAGTCCCGCGGGAGTGGGTGTTCCTATCATGCTGGTGATTGACGTTTTGACAAAAAACGAGCTGCCCCCGTCGCGTAAGCCGCGTCACGATTAGCGAAAGGAGCCGATCGGCGAGTCGGCGCTATACTGCGCATCGCCGTTCGGCTACTTTCGGCAATCGTGACGCGGCTTACGCGACGGGGGGGAGCTCGTTTTTTGTCAAAACGTCAATCACCAGCATGATAGGAACGCCCACTCCCGCGGGACTCGCAACCCCGAAGCCACGGGTGAATATGCTGTATCAAGGTATGTACAGCATCAAAAAAAAACTAACAGGCATAATCGTATTGTAATGTGGGGGGCCAGTGTAATAAGAAAAAGTTGTTTTTAGGGTGAACCTCCCCTTTAAAACGACCTAATCATTTGGGGTGTACACAACAAAGTGCTGGAGTGCAATTTGCTTAATGGGGACACTAGTTAGATTGACCTGTGTGTCCCCAAGAAAAGACATTGGTAGGGTTTTACTTTCACTTCCTGTTCAGCTGTGTGACAGGAAGTGAAGCCAATTTTAAGAAAAGACGCAAAGCCCAACCAAAAAAAACACAAGCAGGGGTTCTAACACTCACTTGGTTTCCCTCAAACACCCACAATTAGAATAGGATTGTCTTGAGCTAGATTTTAGCACAGTGCTGTAAATCAGCACTTCAAGCCTGTCCTCCAATACCCCCAACAGGCAATGTTTGAAGGTTTTCCTTCATCTTGCACATGTGCTTTAAAAGACAGCCAATGGCTTAGTAGTTTGGACAGTAATTCTAGATAAGATACATCCACAAAACATGTCCTGTCGGGGGTACTTGAGGATTGAGGCTGAGAACCACTGCAGTAAAAAGGAAAAATTAAATACTTACTGCTCTGTATTTTTCCTTTTCTGGTGACTATTCATGGCAGCACACAATCCATGCATATGCTATCATGAAGGCACCAGGAAAGAAACTTAGAGACAAAATCACACCTGTTTTGTTTTGCCAATCAGCCTATTTCAGCTGCAGCTGGGAAAATTAGCAAAAAACAAACATCAAAATTTTCAAGTAATTTTATTGGTTAACAAAACATGACTTGGAGAAAAGAGCAAGGAAAGCAAAAACAAACAAAAATCAAATAAACAAAAATAAATAATTTATAATATATATATATATATATATATATATATATATAGATAGATAGATAGATAGATAGATAGATAGATAGATAGATAGATAGATAGATAGATAGATAGATATAGATATATATATAGATATATATATATATATATATATATATATATTAAAAAAAAAACACAAAAAACACATTTGAGATTCATTTGAGACACTAAACAGAATATGGTTTATGCAATGGTAATAAACAGGAGATAAAAGGACTGCGCCCACAAACAGACATATTAAGGATTGAAACATTAATTAGTCACAACATCTTGAGAAAGATTTAGCAACATAATGCAGTACAGACAATTACATCAAAGTGAACACCCTAACAGCATACATTGACAACCTCACAAATATTTCAGGCGAAGATAGCCCCCACCCAAAATAAATAAATAAACCAGTCAAAAAACCCTTGATCAAAAATATCTGTTTTGCAAAGACATAAATAAAATGCAACAATAAAATAGACATTCACTAAGGACACCCAAATATACTCTGGCCGGCGCGCCCACACACAATCTTGCCTCTTTTCAGGGCAAGATAAAGACTGCTATCTGCAAGGTTTAATGAGGCAATTGAAAACACATGCACAGTCCATGAAACACACAAAACCCAAGTTCACCCAATGTAGAGACTGAACTTTAAAGTGGGTAGACCTCTTAAGGATGTCCTTAAATTACTAACCCAAAAAAACACGCTCTATGAGCATGCCCAGAAACATCCAAGTACTGTTCACACACAAAAAGCAACATCAAAAAATCTAAGTCCCTGGGCATGCTCAGATCAACAGAAATGCAGCTAGCAGAAAATAAGGCAAAGCCCTGTCCAAAATGAATCGCATCATCCAGCATGCTACAAAATTAGAGATGGAACAAACACCCCCTGGTCCAGGTGGGCAAACAAAGAGCCTAACATGGGCAAAAGTTATACCATAAATAACATTGCAGTCTATGGGAATTTACTTTAATTTTAATTTTGCTGGTCCCCACTTGGCTGGCTTATCTTCTAGTTATTGGCCTTAAAATGGGTATGGGGGCTCAGGTCCTACCCTAAGGGACATACAGTACCTGCCGCCGTTATTGTACTTTCAGCGTGATCTCATCGCTCTGGTTTTCGGTGACAGGGTACTGTACATCTCGCGCTGGCTGCCGCAATAGGAAAAACACAGGAGAGAGGCCTCCATGATGGGGGGGAAATGCGGCGTATGGGCACAGGCAGCACTGGGCAGAAAGGCAGAGGCTCAGAGGCAGAGCTGGCTGGCTGTAGCGGAGCGGTACATGAGAGGCAGACTGGTGGTGGACGGTAACGCAATTCTAGCACTAGACCTCCTCTGTAACTCTAAGGCCCCATGCATACGAGACGCTGGTAAACACGTGTTCAGAGGCATTTGGACAGCTTTTTCAGCTGCACTGAACACATTCAATGTTATCCTATGTGTCCATGCACACAGTCACGTTTTTCTGCGTTTTTCGGCAGTTGCGTTTATGCTAGTTTTTTCAGAAGCAAAAAAATGGGTTCAGACGCAAACGTTTTCGCGTTTCAGATGCAAAAGTGCCGTACCCGCGCTTTGCCGCGATTTCGTTTATAGGCGTTTTTAAAGGTGACCTATTTTTTTACATTAGAAATCTCAAAAATGATGGCAAATGATGAAAAACCATTAAAAAAACATAAACAACTGTAATTGCTTGCATTGCATTATGGACAATCCACATCTTGTGGCAGGTGACATGGCCAGGTGATGTGGCCAGTGGACAATCCACAACTTGTGGCAGGTGACATGGCCAGATGACGTGGCAAGTGGACAATCCACAACTTGTGGTAGGTGACGTGGCCAGGTGATGTGGCAGGTGACGTGGCCAGGCCACGTGGCCAGTGGACAATCCACAACTTGTGGCAGGTGACATGGCCAGGTGATGTGGCAGGTGAGGTGGCCAGGTCATGTGGCAAGTGGACAATCCACAACTTGTGGCAGGTGACGTGGCCAGGTGACATGGCCTGGTGATGTGGCAAGTGGACAATCCACAACTTGTGGCAAGTAACATGGCCAGGTGATGTGGCAAGTGAACAATCCACAACTTGTGGCAGGTGATGTGGCCAATGGACAATCCACAACTTGTGGCCAGGTGATGTGAACAGGTGACATGGCAAGTGGACAATCTGCAACTTGTGGCAGGTGACGTGGCAAGTGGACAATCCACAACTTGTGGCAGGTGACGTGGCCAGATGACATTGCCAGGTGATGTGGCCAGTGGACAATCCACAACTTGTAGCCAGGTGATGTGGCATATGGACAATCCACAACTTGTGGCCAGGTGACGTGGCTAGGTGATGTGGCCAGTGGACAATCCACAACTTGTGGCAGGTGACATGGCCAGGTGACATAGCAGGTGACATGGCCAGGTGATGTGGCAAGTGGACAATCCACAACTTGTGGCAGGTGATGTGGCCAGGTGACATGGCCTGGTGACATGGCAAGTGGACAATCCACAACTTGTGACAGGTGACGTGGCCAGATGACATTGCCAGGTGATGTGGCCAGTGGACAATCCACAACTTGTGGCCAGGTGACGTGGCCAGGTGACGTGGCCAGTGGACAATCCACAACTTGTGGCAGGTGACATGGCCAGGTGACATGGCAGGTGATGTAGCCAGGTGACATGGTGGTGACATGGCAAGTGGAAAATCCACAACTTGTGGCAGGTGACGTGGCAAGTGACGTGCCAGGTAATGTGGCAAGTGAACAATCCACAACTTGTGGCAGGTGACGTGGCCAGGTGACGTGGCAGGTGGACAATCCGCAACTTGTGGCAGGTGACGTGGCAAGTGGACAATCCACAACTTGTGGCAGGTGATGTGGCCAGGTGACATGGCCTGGTGACATGGCAAGTGGACAATCCACAACTTGTGGTAGGTGACGTGGCATGTGATGTGGCAAGTGAACAATCCACAATGTGTGGCAGGTGATGTGAACAGGTGATGTGGCAGGTGACGTGGCAGGTGGACAATCCGCAACTTGTGGCAGGTGACGTGGCAAGTGGACAATCCACAACTTGTGGCAGGTGACGTGGACAGGTGATTTGGCAAGTGGATAATCCACAACTTGTGGCAGGTGACGTGGCCAGGTGACATGGCCAGGTAACGTGGCAAGTGGACAATCCACAACTTGTGGCGGGTGTTGTGATCAGGTGAGGTGGCAAGTGGACAATCCACAACTTGTGGCAGGTGAGGTGGCCAGTTGACGTGGCAGGTGACGTGGCCAGTGGACAATCCACAATTTTTGTCAGGTGACGTGGCCAGGTGATTTGGCAAGTGGATAATCCACTTGTGGCAGGTGACGTGGCAAGTGGACAATCCACAACCTGTGGCAGGTGTCGTGGTCAGGTGACATGGCAAGTGGACAATCCACAACTTGTGGCAGGTGACGTGGCCAGTTGACGTGGCAGGTGAAGTGGCCAGTGGACAATCCCACAACTTGTGGCAGGTGACAGGGCAGGTGACGTGGCCAGTGGACAATCCACAACTTGTGGCAGGTGATGTGGCCAGGTGACGTGGCAGGTGACATGGCCAGATGACATGGCAAATGGACAATCCACAACTTGTGGCAGGTGACGTGGCCAGGTGACATGGCAGGTGATGTGGCCAGTGGACAACCCACAACTTGCGGCAGGTGGCGTGGCCAGGTGACATTGCAGATGACGTGGCAAGTGGACAATTCACAACTTGTGGCAGGTGACGTGGTAGATGATGTGGCAAGTGGACAATCCGCAGCTTGTGGCAGGTGATGTGGCAAGTGACACGCTAAATACAAGTACACTGCTGCTCTCTCAGCTGCTACTCACTCTGGTTTCTCAAAATGTCTGAACTGGTTAAATAATACTGTTTTTTGAGTTTAGGGGGGGTCTTATGATGTTTCTTAACTAAAAGCTTATAAACGAAAACGCGGTAATAGCAGCGAAATTCGCGGCAAAACGGGCGTTTTAAACGCCGTTTTTTGCGTTTGAAAAACGTGTGTCTAGATGAGTTTGCATCTGCGTCTCGTGTGCATGGGGCCTAAACTGGTAACCCGTAAAAAAAAATTCAAGCGTCGCCTATGGAGATTGGCGCCATTCCATGAATGTGTGCAATATTAAAGCGTGACAAGTTAGGTATCTATTTACTCGGTGTAACATCATCTTTCACATTATCCCAAAAAATTGGGCTAACTTTACTGTTTTGTTATTTTTTAATTCATGAAATCGTTTTTTCTCTTATCGTTCATGGACGGACACCGCTCCTTAAATCTTGACAAGTGGGTTATGTTCCCTGTTTACAGGAGAGGACTAGGCAGAAACATGTTAGATAATTAAATACATGTTGCATTAACAGAGTTGACAAGCCCCGCCCAGGGGACAGTCCCTCCAGACATAACCCTCCTCACTGCAGCATGCAGCCTCAGTTTCGTTCTGCCTAGCAAGGAGAAGGACGTATGGCTCCCTTTGGGCCCAGCGCCCTGAGGAGAAATGTAATTTTATTTTATTTTATTTTACTTTTTCTTGAATCTTCTTTCAACTGTCGGCTGAGAGACAGGCTGGATAATATAGATCCTTGTAGTCTACTCAGTCTGACCAGCAAGCGTGTGCACACCTTTGCAAAGAGGCTGGGTCTGCCACGCCATACCCCATGACTCCTGGGGTGGCCGGTGAGCTTTGCTCCGAGGTCCACATATCACCGGGCCGATAGCTACCTCCATTGCGGTTGTAGTTCTGTCAGGAATGCGTCAGCGAGTCCTCGCTTGGACGGGTAAGTACAGTCCCTCCCGCTTCAGTGGGTTGGTACGGCTGGGCATTCCTGGTGTTTGTGGGTCTTCTTCTCCTCCCTTCCCTGCTCTTTTTCCCTTGCTGCATTGCTAACATTGCCACTGTCAGGGGGGAGGGGGCCTTCCTGAGGCGACTGTGTTATCTGGCCTGTGTTTTTTCTTTTTTGTATGAGGCTTTCCTTTGAGGGGTTTTTCACTGTTAAAAAGCCCTAAGAGGCTTTTCCTGTTTAAACGCGGCATTTTGCCGCCATTTGGCACACAGGTCCCTGCAGGTGCCGCACAGTTACCTCGCGGTTCTTTTCCTCTCGCACGCTGTGTGCTGAGAGCGGATGGCAGCGCTGGGCAGTCTCCTCCTGAGGTGAGTCCCCTGGGTACCCCTGATCAGCGCAGCAAGTGGGTGAGAGGCCCCGAATAGGGCTTTAGGAGCTTTAGTTTATTTGTAAGGACAGGTGTGCATATTATACATACACACTATGTAAATATTATTAATATTTGGAGTCCGTATCTGGGTCCTTCCCCAACATGCTGGTGGTGGCATCAGGTGTTAGCACCTGGGATTCCCACAGAGGTTTTATTGTTGGTCCTGGACACGTTTGTGCCAGGGTGGGGGTGGACTGTGGACGGGCGGTAAAAGAGTGCCCCCTTCCCCCGTTATCCCCTGGGGAATGCTATGTTATGGAGCCATGGACCAGGTACCTGGGTAGTTAAAAAAAAAAAAGAAGCAGGATAAGGCATTTATGGGTGCACTTCTCACTGCTGCAAGGGACTCTCTTAAGCTGGATAGTGCAGCTGGGTTTCCGCCGAGGGCTCGGTCTTTTTTGGATCACACAAATCAGACCTGTGTAGGTTTTTTCCTTCTGTGGCCTTCTTTGATAATTTCTAAGAGGCGAAATGAGAACAGCTGTTGAGGGCTTTTGTAGTCCCTCACCGCCGGGCGGTTCAGTGCCCCTTTGAGGAGAGCCTTTTCAAAAGATGGGCTTCTTGTCTGGTGGTGGACCCTCCAGGTGTCATGTATAGGTGACCACTCTCCCTATTATGGGAACCCCTGCTTGTATGGATCTGACTGATAGAAGATCCGAAGTACTGACCCGTTCCATGTTTACCATGCTGGGGTCTGACTTGCCGCCTATTGTGGCCACTACTCTGGGGTCTCAGTTGGACTCGGCGGCCATCTTGGAGTAGTCCTGACCCCTAGTGCTGTATACAACTCATGGGGTGAGCATTTTGCACCAGACAGTGGAGGAGCACCGACTCTCTCCCGAAGTTATTAGGCTAGCGGACCAGCTGGTCCAGCGCCTCATATAGGTCTGTGATGCTTCATTGAATGCTGCGCCCTTGTTATCCAGGGCTTCTGTTTCAGAATGGTTGAATGCACACGGTGGTGTAGTGGTTAACTCTATTACTTGGCAGCAAGAGAGTCATTGGTTCAAATCCGGACACTGACGCCAATCTGCCTGGAGCTTGCATTGTCGCTCCCTGTGTCTGTGTGGGTTTCCTCCGGGTACTCCGGTTTCCTCCAAAGGAATGTGTGCATACACCTACATAATATACATACACACTATGTATGTGTATTATTTAGGGGCAACCCTCCCAGGCCGTCAAAGGCCCAGCTGGGGGACTAATCCGTCCCTGGGTGTGTAAGCCGATCACGCTGGCACCCAAATCCTGCCAATGTATGTAGCCTTCCCTCCCTGTCTCTAGGTGGGAGGGGCGGCTTGCAGGTTCACAATTAGCACAATTAACCTCCCTGCTCTCCGACCAGTGGGTCTGCGAGTACTAGATGGGATTTCCTCCTATCCACAGAACAAAGTTCTTTCCTCGTGTCTGTAGTGATCAGGTATAGTGTCCAACACAGAACCATAAGATCCAATGTACTGAAGTCAGAGAGTAAATTAGGTTGTTTCCGCAGCAACTCACACCAGGTTCTCCAGAGAACGCATTTAATGGATCTTCCAATAACATACAAAGTCCACAGACGATACAAGAATCCAACAGAGTATAATTCAGAATCCCATCTCCTCCTAGACCTGTGCAATGTTCATCATAGAGTGACAAGACAAGACTAGACTCTTTGAATGCCAGCTTGCCTGCTTCAAATATTGGACTCACACTGGAGGGGGGGGGGGGTCAACCAAATGTTCCCATTGAATGAACATCCCACAAGCCTAATTAACATTAATAAACACTTCCTTATGTAAGGAAGTACCAGGCCCCACACCTAGGTCGTCTTAGATAAGATTAACACATCAAAGAGTCCTTTTGACCACTAACCCCTTTGATGTGTAACCTTGAATGCCTGTATGTAAACCTATATATACTGTGCCTTTCATATACCACAATATTTTACAATACCTACATATCTATATTAATATTACAACAGTGTCTTCCTCTCCCGGTCCGTCGGTCTGCCTTGGGCAGTGTGGGACTTGCTAAGCTGCGGGGTAATTTTACCTTTCCTGCAGGACGAGAGGTTTGGGGTTTTCTATGGGCCTCAGGCCCTAAATACCCTTGTGAACGTCGGGTAGTTCCGCATGGAATCCATTCGTTCGGTGGTAGCTGCGCTTCATCCGGGGGATGTCCTGGCGTCCTCGGACATCAGGGACGCATACATGCATGTCCCGCTTTGCACATGTCACAGTGTTTTTTTCTGTGCTTCGCGATAAAAGAGGGTCTCTGTCAGCCTGTGGCCCTCCCTTTTGATCTGGCGTCAGCACCATGGGTTTTCAGCTAGGAGCTCGCACTTATCCTAACTTTGTTGGGACAGCGAGGCTTTGCCTTATTGGCTACTTGGACGACTTTCTTCTGAGAGCAGCTTCTGTCTCAGACCTAGTGGATGTGTTATTCCCATTTAGACCCTCCGAAGATTCGGGTGGGTGTGAAACGTTTAGGCCAGAAGGTGTAGCTCAGTGGCAGCAAGCCAGCCTTCCATGTGTGCGACCCAGGGTTCAAATCCTGGGCATGCTAGGTTCCGACTCAGCGTTGGAGTATCTAGAGTTGATCCGGACTCCTCATTGGCGAAGGTCCTTCTTCCCCTGGAGAAATTGCAGACTCTTCAGTCTGCGGTGAAGGTATTGGCATCATGCAATCGGTCTTCTCTCTGGGCACCTGCTGGTCTGGGGCCTGTGGGTAGCCTCCTTCAAGGCGGTACTGTATGCCCAGTTCCACACTTGGGTTTTCCAGGGGAAATACTGTCCAGGTGGTAAAAATCTCTTGTCTCTGAAATCATCAGATTCCGGTGCGCCACCTAGTCAGAGTATCTCTGTCTCTGAGTTGGTGACAGAGATCCCTGACTCTTCGGTCCGGGAAGTTGTTTCCTCCTTCCAGTGGTCGGTGTTTACAACGGATGCCAGCTCACAGGTTGTGAACCTGGGGGGTCCAGTCGGCCCTGAGTCACTGGACTTGAGTGGACCTATGGCCACATCTCCCTGAATGTCCCCGCTCTCGTCCGGTCTCGGTAGCTACCCAGGGTCGGGCCTGGCTAGTGAGTGAGGAATACCAGGTGCAGTCTACCGTTCATTGTCCTACTATTTTGGGCGATCAGGCTATGCTTCTCCTCGTGGTCGAGGAGGTTGCAAGGTCGTCCGATTTGGTTTCAGCCAGACAACGCCATCAGGTATACTGGCAGGCGGACTACTGGAGTCGCCAGATGCTGGACCAGGGCGTCTGGTCTTTGTGCTTGGGGTGTTTCGGCTCCCTTGCAGGAGGTGAGCCTCACAGGTTATGGATCTCCTGGCCGCTTGTCTCCACCACAAGGGTGTCAAAGTTAGTGGCCAGGTCTAGTGATGTGGTACAGACGCGTAAGTCGCGCTGGTGGCCCTGTGGGGTCTGTATCTGCGACTTCTTGCCGTTCCTCCATTGTAGTTGCTTTCTCGGCTGCTCCAGAGAGTGGAGGCTGAGGAGATCCTGATGATTCTAATCGCTCCAGATTGACCTCTGCATCCTTGGTACGCCGATATCGGGCGCGTGGTAGCTGAGGTACCCTGGCGGTTGCCAGGGCAGGAGGTCCCTCTGTCTTGAGGTCCCATACTTCCTCCTGTTGTACAGTCACTAACTTGCTCAACATGGCTATTGGAAGCCAGACTTTATGTGACCGGGGTCTGTCTGACTCGGTCATCTCAACAATGCTGAGGGCACGGTAAACTTCTTCCGGTTGAATGCACACGGTGGTGTAGTGGTTAACTCTATTACTTGGCAGCAAGAGAGTCATTGGTTCAAATCCGGACACTGACGCCAATCTGCCTGGAGCTTGCATTGTCGCTCCCTGTGTCTGTGTGGGTTTCCTCCGGGTACTCCGGTTTCCTCCAAAGGAATGTGTGCATACACCTACATAATATACATACACACTATGTATGTGTATTATTTAGGGGCAACCCTCCCAGGCCGTCAAAGGCCCAGCTGGGGGACTAATCCGTCCCTGGGTGTGTAAGCCGATCACGCTGGCACCCAAATCCTGCCAATGTATGTAGCCTTCCCTCCCTGTCTCTAGGTGGGAGGGGCGGCTTGCAGGTTCACAATTAGCACAATTAACCTCCCTGCTCTCCGACCAGTGGGTCTGCGAGTACTAGATGGGATTTCCTCCTATCCACAGAACAAAGTTCTTTCCTCGTGTCTGTAGTGATCAGGTATAGTGTCCAACACAGAACCATAAGATCCAATGTACTGAAGTCAGAGAGTAAATTAGGTTGTTTCCGCAGCAACTCACACCAGGTTCTCCAGAGAACGCATTTAATGGATCTTCCAATAACATACAAAGTCCACAGACGATACAAGAATCCAACAGAGTATAATTCAGAATCCCATCTCCTCCTAGACCTGTGCAATGTTCATCATAGAGTGACAAGACAAGACTAGACTCTTTGAATGCCAGCTTGCCTGCTTCAAATATTGGACTCACACTGGAGGGGGGGGGGGTCAACCAAATGTTCCCATTGAATGAACATCCCACAAGCCTAATTAACATTAATAAACACTTCCTTATGTAAGGAAGTACCAGGCCCCACACCTAGGTCGTCTTAGATAAGATTAACACATCAAAGAGTCCTTTTGACCACTAACCCCTTTGATGTGTAACCTTGAATGCCTGTATGTAAACCTATATATACTGTGCCTTTCATATACCACAATATTTTACAATACCTACATATCTATATTAATATTACAACATATTCCCCCACTTGAGTCGGTTCTAACTACTAGAACTGACTCATAAATCAAACATTAAATGTCATTATGGTTTGAGGTATTGGATGCTTTACAACGGCTCATATGAAATATTAAGTTCAGACTGGTTACATCTCTCTTCACCAACCTCTAAAATATCCCCATGAAACAGTTATTAGATAATATAACTTTAGACCATGACTGGAAAAGGATTCAGTAAACATTCGTGGCCAGTATAGCTGTTAGGCCTCATTTCAAAGATTGCTCCTTGTTTTGTAAATCACATCACGATCTTGAATATTGTGCAAAATCGAGCTGATGTCACCGTCCATTCTGACTTCACATCTCTCACCATCTCACTGAAAGTAAAGCTTGGTATGTTTTGGGAGGTCCAATCCACATAAGTCCAGGATTCTCTCATCTCCAGGCTCAAAGTTTTCATTTTTAAAGATGCTTTTACACAAACACCAGCAATTCCTGAAATTCTTCCATCTTCCATCTTTGTAGTAAGAAGAACCATTATTGTATCAGCAGTCCCTTTCAAGGTCAAAAAGGTTTGGATCCGGACCGGCAGTAACAATTCTGTGCTGCAAACTATTTTCTTGCACTTGACACCTTCAATCCTTCAAACCTTCAATATTCTGAATTTGTTGATTGCCAGCAGCAATTTGCTTTCGTAACGCGCTGTAGGCCGAACCCTTGTTGCCTTTAATAGAGCTGTTTTGTATCATTCAGTCCATAATTCCACAGAATGGTATGCCAACATATATATATATATATATATATATTCCCCCATGCGACGGTATAGATATTATCAGCTTGACATCAGTGTTTATCAGATCTTCTGTGCAGACAAATCAGCAGTGGAAATTCTTGCCAGTATTTTTTATGAAGAGTAGAAAGGTCTCTTTCATCCATATGTGTCATAGCCTTCAGCATATTATAAATAACTGATTCAACAATGTTTCAAATCATGACTAGAGTGATGAATTTCACTCACCCCTCTTATAAATTTAGGAAAACCACCCAACCTACTATAATGTATGCTATGCCCAGCCATTTGTGCAACATCACCTCAGATGTAAATATATTGATATCAATATGCATTATTTCATATGTACAGATGTTATAAAATTATTCTAGATTTAAATGCTTTGCTCTGGTTTTAAGATTAAGTTCAAGAAATAAAACATAATAAAAAAGCAAAATATATTGGGGAAAGGGAGAAAATGAAAAAAATAGGGCGTTGGGTAAGTCCATTGAAAATAAAATAAAAAAATGAAGAGAAAAAAAAAAATTTGAATGTTCAAAAAAAAAGTCCATTGCTTGATGAAAATTGAGAGAGTGTCCATGAATTCTTTATAATTTCTTGTATAGTGATATTGTCCATTCAGTGTCTCTCCCCCACTAGTCAACAATTACTCCTGCTTTTTACATGCAAATGCATATCTCCAGCAACGTACCTGAAAGACAAAAAACTCTCAGACAAAACTCATTAGCCAGGACCTTAAACAAAGAACTATTTACATGTTTACACTTTAAAGCTAATTCACCCCCACTGCTATAGAAGTGTCATTTTCATTCAAAAACAGATCTGTACCATTCAACTGTTCTAATAATGTGTAATATTCTATTTTCATCTTATCATACTCAATCTTCAGATGGTCATATTTCTGTTTTAACTGAGGAAATGGTATCCAGGTCCTTTTCTTATTATTATTTTGGTCAGCTCTGTTTATCATGTTAATATCACCAATGTTTGACCCAGAGTTTCCCCTTTTGTTGTGATCATTAGATATTATCTTCTGATCTTTCTGTTCAGTGTTTGTCCTAAACAATGTGGCCACATCAATTCTGACAGCTTGCTCATTTGACCTTCTCCATAAATGATCTGCTCTCAATAATACGTCTTTTAAATCATGAGGATTCGGGGTAACTAATAAAATATTTTGTTTGATATCTTCATGCAAAGCATCTAGAAACATACTGATATGTATCGAGCCTCCCCGCTCAAATGCAAGATTATTACCGACCAATAATTCCATAATAGTTTCTATCCTGTGCGACAATTCATAGGGAGATTCACCTACCATTTGTTGGACCTTCCCATGAATCGTAACATCGGAACGCACTCCGTACAGAACACATAATATTTCCAGTAATATGTCCCTTGTCCTCAGAGGCTGAAGACAGATCTGTTTGATTCTCAACCAGAGACTAGTCCCTATAGAATGTTGCAAAACTCTTTCTACGTCAGATGGGTTGATATTGTACAAATCTATGACATTCTGCAAGTCACAAAACCATTTTAAAAATCTGTTTAAGTCATGGCAGGGAACCATTCCTATTTCTTTAAGAATTGCATCCAGTTCTTTTGGTTTCAAATGCTTCATTACAAGCTGAACTTCACCTGTATTGTTGTTGTTATTGTTGTTATAAACCGTGGTGGTCACAGTGGGTGCGGCTGGCAATGAATTATCAGATTTAATATGAGGTTCTGTTTCATTTGATAGAAAGTTTTTATTTTGCTGCAGATTGCTTAATCCAAGATTTGATGCAAATCTGCATTCCTGAGATCTCTTCTCCAGTTCCATAATTCTTAATTTTAATCTCTCATTTTCCTCTGATAATTCATCACAACGTTTAGATTTCTCAAGCAAAGCTCCACCAATGGTAACTGCATGCAATTTTAAATTTACTGTTTCAGTCTCTGATTGGTTTTGTAACCTCTTACAAACCTTAAGGCTTTTATCAACTGCACTCTGTAACTGCGCAATTTCCTCAACTTTATCATTCAAAGAACTTTCCATTTTTAAACAGCAAGACAACAAGCCCTGCACAATACAACCTTTTCTTTTACTTTCTGAAATTTTGCTATCAAAAACACTTTCCTCTAAAAATTCCTTCATCATAGTCCACGTCTGCTTACATTTTTCTGGCATTTCATAAGGACCTCCATGACGCTTAATACATTTTAATACCCATCTGTTAACTTTATCAGAACTGACACTAGCTTCACACTGAGTAAGCATTTTGACTATAGTACTAATAATTTAAGATAAAGGAAATATTTTACTCACCGCATTTGAAGCTTCACCTTGCCAGTTCTGGTCTTCTAGTACACAGCAGTCTTTTCTTTCTTCAGTTTCCAGTCTCCAGAGAATAATTCTGGGGTTCCAAACTTGTATAGTCTTGTATATCAGACTCTCTTATGTCACAACTAGACATTAGAGGTCACAGCACAGCTCTTGGGTCTCCATCAGACTTCTGTCCAACTCACAGGATTTTTCGTCATCACCGACTTCTGTTACTAAGTCCTGAAAACGTGCTTCTGGTCACTTGAACGGCACCAATGTAGTGATCAGGTATAGTGTCCAACACAGAACCATAAGATCCAATGTACTGAAGTCAGAGAGTAAATTAGGTTGTTTCCGCAGCAACTCACACCAGGTTCTCCAGAGAACGCATTTAATGGATCTTCCAATAACATACAAAGTCCACAGACGATACAAGAATCCAACAGAGTATAATTCAGAATCCCATCTCCTCCTAGACCTGTGCAATGTTCATCATAGAGAGACAAGACTAGACTCTTTGAATGCCAGCTTGCCTGCTTCAAATATTGGACTCACACTGGAGGGGGGGGGGGGGCAACCAAATGTTCCCATTGAATGAACATCCCACAAGCCTAATTAACATTAATAAACACTTCCTTATGTAAGGAAGTACCAGGCCCCACACCTAGGTCGTCTTAGATAAGATTAACACATCAAAGAGTCCTTTTGACCACTAACCCCTTTGATGTGTAACCTTGAATGCCTGTATGTAAACCTATATATACTGTGCCTTTCATATACCACAATATTTTACAATACCTACATATCTATATTAATATTACAACAGTGTCTTCCTCTCCCGGTCCGTCGGTCTGCCTTGGGCAGTGTGGGACTTGCTAAGCTGCGGGGTAATTTTACCTTTCCTGCAGGACGAGAGGTTTGGGGTTTTCTATGGGCCTCAGGCCCTAAATACCCTTGTGAACGTCGGGTAGTTCCGCATGGAATCCATTCGTTCGGTGGTAGCTGCGCTTCATCCGGGGGATGTCCTGGCGTCCTCGGACATCAGGGACGCATACATGCATGTCCCGCTTTGCACATGTCACAGTGTTTTTTTCTGTGCTTCGCGATAAAAGAGGGTCTCTGTCAGCCTGTGGCCCTCCCTTTTGATCTGGCGTCAGCACCATGGGTTTTCAGCTAGGAGCTCGCACTTATCCTAACTTTGTTGGGACAGCGAGGCTTTGCCTTATTGGCTACTTGGACGACTTTCTTCTGAGAGCAGCTTCTGTCTCAGACCTAGTGGATGTGTTATTCCCATTTAGACCCTCCGAAGATTCGGGTGGGTGTGAAACGTTTAGGCCAGAAGGTGTAGCTCAGTGGCAGCAAGCCAGCCTTCCATGTGTGCGACCCAGGGTTCAAATCCTGGGCATGCTAGGTTCCGACTCAGCGTTGGAGTATCTAGAGTTGATCCGGACTCCTCATTGGCGAAGGTCCTTCTTCCCCTGGAGAAATTGCAGACTCTTCAGTCTGCGGTGAAGGTATTGGCATCATGCAATCGGTCTTCTCTCTGGGCACCTGCTGGTCTGGGGCCTGTGGGTAGCCTCCTTCAAGGCGGTACTGTATGCCCAGTTCCACACTTGGGTTTTCCAGGGGAAATACTGTCCAGGTGGTAAAAATCTCTTGTCTCTGAAATCATCAGATTCCGGTGCGCCACCTAGTCAGAGTATCTCTGTCTCTGAGTTGGTGACAGAGATCCCTGACTCTTCGGTCCGGGAAGTTGTTTCCTCCTTCCAGTGGTCGGTGTTTACAACGGATGCCAGCTCACAGGTTGTGAACCTGGGGGGTCCAGTCGGCCCTGAGTCACTGGACTTGAGTGGACCTATGGCCACATCTCCCTGAATGTCCCCGCTCTCGTCCGGTCTCGGTAGCTACCCAGGGTCGGGCCTGGCTAGTGAGTGAGGAATACCAGGTGCAGTCTACCGTTCATTGTCCTACTATTTTGGGCGATCAGGCTATGCTTCTCCTCGTGGTCGAGGAGGTTGCAAGGTCGTCCGATTTGGTTTCAGCCAGACAACGCCATCAGGTATACTGGCAGGCGGACTACTGGAGTCGCCAGATGCTGGACCAGGGCGTCTGGTCTTTGTGCTTGGGGTGTTTCGGCTCCCTTGCAGGAGGTGAGCCTCACAGGTTATGGATCTCCTGGCCGCTTGTCTCCACCACAAGGGTGTCAAAGTTAGTGGCCAGGTCTAGTGATGTGGTACAGACGCGTAAGTCGCGCTGGTGGCCCTGTGGGGTCTGTATCTGCGACTTCTTGCCGTTCCTCCATTGTAGTTGCTTTCTCGGCTGCTCCAGAGAGTGGAGGCTGAGGAGATCCTGATGATTCTAATCGCTCCAGATTGACCTCTGCATCCTTGGTACGCCGATATCGGGCGCGTGGTAGCTGAGGTACCCTGGCGGTTGCCAGGGCAGGAGGTCCCTCTGTCTTGAGGTCCCATACTTCCTCCTGTTGTACAGTCACTAACTTGCTCAACATGGCTATTGGAAGCCAGACTTTATGTGACCGGGGTCTGTCTGACTCGGTCATCTCAACAATGCTGAGGGCACGGTAAACTTCTTCCGGAGGATCTACCGTCGCACCTGGCAGGCCTACATCTTTTGGTGCGAAGGGATGGAGTGACGTCCACGGACGTACTCGGTGTCCAGGGTCCTGCTGTTTTTACAGCTTGGAGTGGATCTAAAAATTGCTTAAAGCACCATTTGGGGGCAGATTTCAGCCTTGGCTGTGTTTTCAGTGGCCTTTTTGCGGCCCGTTCCCTGGTGGGTCCCTTTTTGTGTGCAGGGGGTTTGTCATATACTTTCCCCTCTTGGCCCATTTCTTCCCCCATGAGTTTTGACTCTGGTGCTCTTGGTTCTTCAGGAACCTTCCTTTTAGAAACATCAGAGAGATTTTCTCTTGACACTATCTCAGAAGGTAGCCCCTTTAGTGGCCTTTACCTCTGTTAGAGGGGTTTCTGAGTTGGCGGTCTTGTCTTGCAAGCCGCCATGCTTGATCCTTCATAAGGAGTAGGTGATGGTGCGCCCGCGACCTTCCCTTCTTCTGAAGGTGGTTTCGGCCTTTCGCCGGAATAAGGTAATTGTTCTTCCATCCTTCTATCGTCGGCCGGCGCATCCTATAGAGGCTGCCCTTCATACTTTAGGCGTGGTGCGCGCTTTGCGGGTGTACCAGCCTGCTACGGCTCCGTTTGGGAGTTCTGACTCTCTTTTGTGTCTGGTCCACAAAAGGGCCTGGTGGTCTCGTCGACCATCATTTCTCGGTGGATCAGGCAGGCTGTCATACAGGCCTATGCTCTTAAGGGGCGGGCCCCCCTTTCCGGTCACGGCACTTTCGACCAGGGCAATTGGTGCTTCCTGTTTTTTTTTTTCGACATCATGCGTCGGTCTCACAGGTGTGCAAAACGGCGACTTGCTCGTCCGTTCACGCTTTTTCCAGAATTGACATGGTTGCTGTGAGTTCATCTTCTTCTGATGCTTTTTTCAGCCGCTAGTTTTTGCCGGCGGGTGTTTTGGGGTGAAGTTAAAATTGGTTTTACTGATATATTTCCCACCCCTCGTTTTTGACACTGCTTGGGGACATCCAACTTGTCAAGATTTAAGGAGCTGTGTCCGTCCATGGACGAGAAGAGAAAATAGGATTTTTTTTACTCACCGTAAAATCCTTTTCTCTGAGTCCATGTACGGACACAGCACCCACCCAGCCTTTTTAGGTTTGTACTGCTTGTTACGAACTGAGGCTGCATGCTGCAGTGAGGAGGGTTATGTCTGGAGGGACCGCCCCCTGGGCGGGGCTGTTCAACACTGTTAATGTAAGATGTATTTAATTATCTAACATGTTTCTGCCTAGTCCTCTCCTGTAAACAGGGAACATAACCCACTTGTCAAGATTTAAGGACCTGTGTCCGTCCATGGACTCAGAGAAAAGGATTTTACGGTGAGTACAAAAAAATTCTATTTTTTTGCCCAAAAAAAAGTTAAAATGTTGCAATGACCGCCACTTTGTTCCCTAGGGTGTCGTCTAAAAAAAATATATATATAATGTTTGGGGTTCTGAGTAATTTTCTAGATTTTTACATGCAGGAGAGAAGTTCCAGAATAGGTGTGGTATGGAAGTGGTTAAATAAAACACCGGCATGGGTTTTTGTTATGCTGATCATAAAGGGAAACTTCACGCCAAATTTTAAATAAAAAAACGGCGTGGTTTCCCCTTCAGGAGCATGCAGGCCCTTAGGTCTGGTATTGACTTTAAGGGAGGACACCTACGCCGAAAAAACGATGTGGGGGTTCCCCCAAAATCCATACCAGACCCTTATACGAGCACGCCGCCTGCCCGGTCAGGAATGGGGGTGGGGACGAGCGAGCGCCCCCTCCTCCTGAACCGTACCAGGCCGCATGCCCTCAACATGGGGGGTATGTGCTTTGGTGCATGGGGGCACGCACTGCGCCCCCCACCCCAAAGCACCCTTGTCCCCATGTTGATGGGGACAAGGGCCTCTTCCCAACAACCCTGGCTGTTGGTTGTCGGGTCTGCAGGCGGGGGGCCTATCAGAATACGGGACACCCCTCTAATAAGGGGGCCCCCAGATACTGGCCCCCCACCCTATGTGAATGAGGCCCCCCGCTTTCTTCTTTAAGCTCTTTTACAAGCAGGGGGGCCCAGACTTCTTTTGCCAGGGGGGGCCCAGGACTTCTTTCCCGTCTTCTGTCGGGGGGTCCGGACTTCTTTGCCGACTTCTGCCGTGGGGGCAGACTTCAACCGCCGTCTTCTGCCCGGGGGGGGGTCCCGGACTTCTTCGCCGTCTTCTCTGTTTTCTCTTCTGCCGGACTCCATGGGGGCCCGGTCTTCTCCACCGTCTTGTTCCCGCTTCTCTTCTAGCGATGTTGACACGACCCTCCCGCTGTAATGCAGTGTGCACATTGCATAACGACTTATATAGGCATGGGGCATGGTCACCGGGTGATGCCACCTGGCGAGCCCACCCCTTATTACATCACATTCCCGTGGCTTGATGCAGTGGCGGCTGGTGAAGTTTTTGGATGGGGGGGTGCAAAACTCCGCCCCTCCACGTTGGTCCCTCCCACTTCTAATAAGCCACACCCCTTATAGAATCCACCCACTCCGTCCCCTGTATTCCACTTGCTTCCACTCATAGTGTCAGGAGTATACAGCTCAGCATCACAGGACAGAGTATATAGCCCCAGCATCACAAATCATGGTATATAGCGCAGCCTTACAGATCGGCGCAAACAAACTAAAAAATTACACTGTTAGTAATGAAGGACTCTAAATAGGCAGGAGATTACCAGAGACTGCGGACATACTGCATTAGATTACCAGAGACTGCGGACATACTGCAGGAGATTACCAGAGACTGCGACATACTGCAGGAGATTACCAGAGACTGCGACATACTGCATTAGATTACCAGAAACTGCAGACATACTGCAGGAGATTACCAGGGACTGTGGATATACTGCACAAGATTACCAGAGACTGCGGACATACTGCACAAGATTACCAGATACTGCAGATATACTGCACAAGATTACCAGAGACTGCGGATATACTGCACAAGATTACCAGAGACTGCGGATATACTGCACAAGATTACCACATACTGCGGAGATAATGCACAAGATTACCAGAGACTGCGGACATACTGCATTAGATTACCAGAGACTGCGAACATACTGCATTAGATTACCAGAGACTGCGAACATACTGCACTAGATTACCAGAGACTGCAGAGATACTGCACAAGATTACCAGAGACTGCGGACATACTGCATTAGATTACCAGAGACTGCGGACATACTGCATTAGATTACCAGATACTGCGGACATACTGCACAAGATTATCAGAGACTGTAGACATACTGCATTAGAGAACCCGTAATTCTGTGAATTGTGGCCCTAATGAAAGACTTTGTGTAGGGGGTGAAGGTTGGTATTTTTGCAGAAATGTACATGTAAAATAAATTTTGTAAATAAGTGGGCATGGGGGGGGGGACTGAAGGCTGCTATTTTGGCAGAAATGTAAATAAAATCCGGTAAATAAGTGGGGGGGGTTGGGGGGGTGGGTGTAGATGGCCGCTATTTTGGCAGAAATGTACATTTAAAATAAATGACATTTGGTTAATAAGCGCGGGGGGGGGGTTTGGGGGGATGGTAGTGATGGCTATAATTTTGGCAGAAATGTACATTTAAAATAAATGACATTTGGTTAATAAGGGGGGGGGGGGGGGGGGATGGTAGTGACGGCTATAATTTTGGAATACATGTACATTTAAAATAAAAGACATTTAGTTAATAAGGGGGGGGGTAGGTGGGGGAGGGGGTGACAGACGCTATTTCGGCGGCACATTAGAATAATGAGCAGAAGAGCAGAGGGGAATGTACATGTTATTACAGTAAAAGACAGTCGGGGGGGGGGGGGTGACGGATGCTATTTCGGCAGCACATACGATTAATGAGCAGAGGAGCATGTACATTCCCCTCTGCTTCTCCTCCTCGTTATTGCCTGTTTGTTTTTCAGTACATTCCTCTCTGCTCCTCTGCTCACTAATCCTATGTGCTGCCGAAATAGCGTCCGTCACCCCCCCCCCCCCCCCCCGCTTATTAACTAAATGTATTTTACTGTAAAAGACATTTAGTTAATAAGCGGGGGGGGGGGTGAGGGGGGTGACGGACGCTATTTCGGCATCACATAGGATTAGTGAGCAGAGAGGAATGTACTGAAAGACAAACAGGCAATAACGAGGAGGGGGGGGGGCAGGGGGATCGTGGCACTGGCAGCTACTTTTTCGGGACTCGGTAATGTCCCGAGGGGGGAGTAAAGATAAGAGGTGGAGGGGGATGCTGCTGCATACCTTAATGTCCCGGGAGTCGGGACCACACGGGCGCTGAGCTGCAGAGTGTGCCGACGTCACTTCTTGTACCTCGAGTGACGTCAGACTTGGATCAATAGCGTGTGCACCCGCTCGGCCATAATAATAAAGTCCATCGCGCCGGAAAATGTGGCGCGATGGAGAACGCCACAAAGGCATTTTTTGCCTTCCAATGTAGCGCCTCGCCTGCAATCTTGTGATTGCACAGACGTGGCGCTACCGCACTTTACTGTGCCCGGCGCCCGGTGCCGGGCACGGTGCACATAAGGACCATATTTTTTTTTGTTTTTTTCTTAAAGGGACATGTTTAAAAAAAAAAAAACATTTTTTTTTTTTTTATATAATTTTTTTTTCTTTAACTGACTGGGGGAGGGGGGCGGTGCCCGGGCGCCCTTTATGAACGGGCCGCCACTGCTTGATGGGAATGTGATGTAACAAGGGGTGGGGTCGCCAGGTGGTTTCATCCGGTGACCACGCCCCATGCCTATATAAGTCGTTGTGCAATGTGCACACGGCATTACAGCGGGAGAGCTTGCCGTGTCAGCTTCGCTAGAAGAGAAGAGGGAACAAGACGGCGGAGAAGAAGTTCGGCATAGGGTAAGGGGCCGGTATCTGGGGGCCCCCTTATTAAAGGGGTGTCCCGGATTCCGATTAGCCCCCTGCCTGCAGACCCCGACAACCAACGGCCAGGGTTGTCGGGAAGAGGCCCTTGTCCTCATCAACATGGGGACAAGGGTGCTTTGGGGTGGGGGGCGCAGTGCCCCCCTGCCCCAAAGCACCTACCCCCTCATGTCATGGATAAGGGTCTGGTATGGTCTGGTTCCCCCACGCCATTTTTTCAGTGTAGGTGTTCCCCCTTGAAATACATACCAGACCTAAGGGCCTGGTATGCTCCTGAAGGGGAACCCACATCGGTTTTTTATTTAACATTTGGCGCAGAGTTTCCCTTCATGATCAGCGTAACTTAAAAAAGATTCGGGCATTCAGGTGCGCCTCTTCAACTCACACAAAGGCAGCTACGCCACTTGACATTTACCAAGATTTTGCCGGCGTAGTGAAGAGGCGCACCTGAATGGCCGAAAATGCCGCTCACGCATGCGCAGTACACAAATAAACCTCCCGCAGGTTTAAATGTACTAGCAGGCGTAGCGGCTGCTTTATACAAAAGTCACTTTCACTTTCTATTCAGGCTGTATATGTTACACAAACACGTCACTACACTTCCCCACATCATCCCACATCCCCCCCCATAATAAACTCACTCTCAAACTCTTTTAATTTACATTTGTAGATGCCGTGCGCCAGGTCCATAGTGGCGCGCCCCCTCCTGGGCGCATTCGGCATAATAGTAAATACAGAATAGCCCTGCATTGCCGGCGCATTCCTTTAGTAAATACCGAAACGGCCGTTGCGCACGCCTATGCGCCATGAAACATGGTGCAATCGGTTAGTAAATCAGCCCCTGTGTGTCAACATGTGCCATCTCCCATCACGGTATCTCAATGAACGTGTTTTGAGGGTGCAACCCCTTCCTTGCAACTCAAGTAGGTGAGAGTGATGCCGCGTACACACGATCATTTTTCAGCATGAAAAAAACATTGTTTTTCAAAAACGTCATTTAAAATGATTGTGTGTGGGCTACACATAATTTTTTCGGTTCTGAAAAACGACAAAAAAAAAAATTCCAACATGCTGCATTTTTTAACGTCGTTTACAACAATGTCGTTTTTCACGGGTTTTCACCAAGGTGCTCGCTCTGATTCTGGCCCTGCTGAGGCCGCGCGGGATAGTGATTCTAGGATACCTGGATGACCTTCTCCTGATAGCTTCTTTAGGCTCAGAGTTAGAGGTGGATGTGTTAATCACCTGTCAGACCCTCCGGGAATTCGGTTGGCTGCTGAATGTCCAGAAGTCAGTATTGGTACCGTCTCAGTGTCTGGAATACCTGGGGTTGGTCCTGGATTCCTCAGAGGCGAGAGTTTTCCTCCCAACGGAAAAAGCTAGAGACGCTGCAATCTGATGTGCAGCGGTTGGCGACCCAGAAGTGGTCGTCGCTTCGCTTTTGCATGCGAGTTCTGGGTCTGATAATGGCCTCCTTCGAGGCGGTTCCGTATGCTCAATTCCACACTTGAGTCTTACAGAGAGAAATTCTGTCGCGTTGGGACAAGCTCCCTTTGTCTCTGGATTACCAGATCCGGGTGAGTCGCCTGGTCAGGTCCTCCCTGGTGTGGTAACTGACGTCTCCGGTACTTCGGACCGGGAAATCGTTTCTGCCGTGCCATTGGACAGTGGTCACGACGAATGCCAGTCTCTCTGGCTGTGGAGGTGTCTGGGGTGTCCTGTCAGCCCAGGGGCGCTGGACTCAGGAGGAGTCCTGCCTACCGATCAATGTCCTGAAATTCCGGCGATCAGACTGTGCCTCTCCAAGTGGTCTCTGGGTCTGCAGGACCGACCGGTCAGGATCCAGTCCGACAATGCCACGGCGGTGGCGTATGTAAATTATCAAGGGGGCACACGGAGCTCGGCTTCGGCGGCGGAAGCCGCTCACATCCTCCAGTAGGCCGAAAGGTACGTCCCGGCTCTGTCAGCCGTGTACATTACGGGGGTACAGAACTGGCAAGCCGACTATTTAAGTCGCCAAACGCTAGACCAAGGAGAATGGTCGCTTCACCCGGATGTGTTTCAGAGCCTGTGTCTGAAATGGGGCACGCCAGACGTGGATCTTCTGGTGGCCCGTTTCAATCGGAAGGTGTCACGGTTCGTGGCCAGGTCAAGAGACCCGTGGGCGGATGCGTTGGTGGCGCCATGGGGTCACTATCGCCTAATCTACGCTTTCCCTCCTCTGAAGCTTCTTCCTCGCCTGCTGCACAGAGTGGAAGCCGAGGGGATACCAACAATCCTGATCGCTCCGGATTGGCCACACCATCCCTGGTACGCGGATCTGGTTTGTCTGGTGGCAGACGTTCCTTGGCGTCTACCTAGAAGATCTACTGTTGAGAGCCAGTTGCTGAAGGACCGAGGCCTGTCGGACTCAGTGATTTCTACCATGCTACGAGCACGGAAGTCTACTTCACGGAAGATTTACCATCGTACGTGGAAGGCCTACATCTCTATGTGTGAGGAGATGAATTGGAACCCCCGTACATACGTGATGTCCCAGATTCTGCTATTCTTACAGCGTGGAATGGATCAGGCTTTCGCCTTAAGTACGGTTAAGGGTCAGATTTCGGCCTTGACTGTTTACTTTCAGCGACCCTTGGCGGCGCACTCTCTGGTGCGTACGTTTGTGAAGGGGGTTCGACATGTGGCCCCACCTGTGCGTCCTCTACTGCCTCCATGGGACTTGAATTTGGTCCTCTCGGTGCTTCAAGAGTCTCCGTTTGAGGACATTCGGAAAATTCCTTTGTTGACTCTGTCCCAGAAGGTGGTTTTTCTGGTGGCAATTACTTCGGTAAGACAGGTCTCTGAACTAGCGGCTTTGTCTTGCAAGGCTCCCTACTTGGTCATCCACAGGGATAAGGTGGTGCTGCGGCCGCTGCCGTCATTCCTTCCTAAGGTTGTTTCGTCTTTTCACATTAATGAGGACATTGGGCCTGATCCACAAAGCAAATGCGCCGACTTAACTCGAGATGCGCGGCGTAATTGAAATTTGCGCCGCGCGGATCTTTGTGCCTGATCCTCAAAATAAGTTACGCCTGAAATCCAGGTTTTTCCGTCCTACCTAAAATAATTACACCGGCGCTTCTTCGCGCGCAAATTACGCTAGACACGCCGCTGTTTGATAGGCAAAGATGCAAATGAGGGAGATAGGGCGATCCACAAAATTAAGTGTGTGCGCTGTAGATTATGCCCTGTGCGCTTCTGTTAGTTTCCCGGAGCAATTTTACACTTTATAAAAGCAGCCCTAATTTTACACCTGCCGTGTAAAGGTCTGCTACAGCAACACCATTAAGGAAGAGCTGAGCACACACACTTGCCGGACTACAATCTGTCTGCCAACATGCCAGGGCCATCCATGATCATAACTGCACTAGTGACTTTAGACCCGCTAAGAAGGAGGAGGGAACGGAGGAGGAGGAGGGCACAGGAGAGGGTTTACCGCAGACGCCTAGATGTGTTTGGCATGACTGCTTCTGAGGTGTATGGCACCTTCAGATTCAACCGTGAAGCCATCCTGTAATTAACCACAATCCTGCAGGATGATCTCACCAGCCCAACACAACGCTCACATGCAGTGCAGCCACTGATCAAGGTAATGGCAACACTGCATTTCCTTGCCACTGGCTCTTTTCAGCGCACAAGTGGAGGTGTGGCTGGGATGGCACAATCCTCCATGAGCAGATGTGTGCACCAGGTTGTCCCTGCAATCCTGAGACGCATGGCCAATCAATTCATCAAACCCTCCCAGGAGGTCCAGCGAATGTACACAATGACCGATTTTTTCCAAATTGCTGGATTCCCACGCACCATCGGGGCCATTGATTGCACCCATGTGGCACTACAACCCCCCCATGAGACAAAGCACATGTACCGAAATAGGAAGCACTGGCATTCAATCAATGTTCAGGTGATAGTGGATGCCAAATGCCTCATATGGCACGTCTGTGCCAAATTCCCAGGATCCAGCCATGACAGCTATATATTCCGTCACAGCAACATCTCCAGAGAATTGGAACAGAATGTGTATGGGGACAGCTGGCTGGTTGGTGAGTGACATGGGTGTCAGGTATGACTGTCCCCCCCATGATGCAGACATCACGAGAGGCACATGCATGACTAACATCCTCCTGTCTTTTCCCTTCCAGGTGACTCTGCATATGCACTGGGTCCCCATCTAATGACTCCATTCCGGAACCCCCAAACCCCAGGAGAGGAAAGATACAATGCTGCACACATACGTACCCGTGGAGTGGTGGAACGCACATTTGGCCTCCTGAATCGTTCAGGCATGGGTACCCTTGGTTCGGGAGGCAGCATCACTACCGATGGAGCTGAGGCAGTTGATGAGGGTCTGGCGGCCGGTGCTGGAGCTGCGTCTCCGGAAGCGGATATGTTTTGAACTTGACCCTCCAGTCTCATATAGCCGTCCTGCAGGTTCTTCACTGCTTGATTGAGAGCTGCCAGATGTTTACAGATCTCCTCCATGGCCGGGGCTACTCCTGCAGGCTCTGTCATGGCTGTCTGATACTGTTAAGTACCATGTACCTGGTAGCCAGAGCCTAGTCGCAGGAGAAGAGAGGTAACATCCACGGGGGTTCTGTTGCTAAGTACAGGTGTGTTGAGAACCAAATCCTCTTGGGCCGATAGGGAGCCACCAGTATTGTGGACTGCCCCACCTGTTTATCACCATCTGGAAAACTTCTGAGTTTCGATTCCACTCGGATTCCAAAACTGTTCTCCTGCTCAGAAAGTCGGCCATCAGATTTAAGCTGCCTTTTGGATGTATGGATGACAGGAACCCTATTTAGGCAAATAAAATGTAATGTAACCAATTGTGGATCAGCGCAATCCACAATTGGTTACATTACATTTATTCCACTCTATGGTGGCATACATCTGATTGCAGCAGACTGAATCAATAGAGATCTATTTGTTTGTGTTTTCTTTCATAAGAAGCAAAATGTCAGACTTTTTTGATTAAAATTTTCAAGCCTCGCCACTTCAGGCAATTGTAAATTATTCCATATGGGCATATATTGAGTGTATCCCTCATGATGAGTCTCTCGTTGAACAGTAGTCCAAATCCTATGTATCAAATAAAAAGTAGGATACTGTATATACCTTTTTATTATAGAAGTAGTAAGCTACTATTAACTGCACTAATAAATCTATCGGCAATTGAGAAAATATAATTTGTATGGGATCCTCGCAATCTATATTATTCCATCTGTATAGTTGCTGAACTTGTGATGCCAGGTAATACAACTTGGCATTAGGAACAGCCAAGCCTTCATACCAGACTTAACATACAGAAGAGATATACTGTATATATAATATTAGAGGTTGAATCTGGTAAATATCATCAGACTCCAAGATCAAATCTATATATATAAAACTCAACGTGTGTGTGTATATATGTATGTTCCAGCATCACGTCCAAACGGCTAAAGATATTAACATGAAACTTGGAACACATGTTACTTATATGTCAGCAACAAACATAGGATAGGTGGTTTAACCCTTACCCACCCCCATTTGCCATGGTCGGGGTTTTCCTTTAAAGTCCCATTCAACTCTATGGGAAATACATGTTACTTCATAACTTCCAAACGGCTGTAGATATTTCGATAACACTTGGTCACATGTTACTTATATGTCCACTTAAACTATAGGATAGTTAATTTATCCCTTAACTACCCCCATTTGTGAGGGTCGGGGTTTTTGTTTAAAGTCCCATGCAAATCAATGGGAAATGTATGTTCCCACATAACTTCTGTACGCCTGGAGATATTTCAATAATACCTGGTACACATATTACTTATATGCCAAATAAAAATATATGACAGTTAAATTAACCCTTACCTACACCCTTATATAAAAGATGGGTATATTTATATTACTATGATTTTCCTCCCCAAAAGGTTAAGATAGGAAGACCGGGCAACACCGGGTATTCAGCTAGTTTTTTATAAAAAAAAAAAAGACTATTTTGCAGATTTTCAGATATAACTGTAATATAGTATGTATGACAGACTTCCTTGTCATAGGCAGGTGGCTTGATAAAAGCTACCTGTGCCTGCTGTCACTTATGCTGGCCAAAAACAATGGGCCGGATTCAGATACATTGCAGTATCTGTCGGAGTGGCGTACCGTATCTCAGATACGGTACGCCGCCGTAACTTAGGGCGCAAGTTCCGTATGCAGAAAGAACAACGTATGTGTCTCGGCGTAAGCCCGCCTAATTCAAATGGGGATGATGTGGGCGTGTTTTATGTAAATTCAATGTGACCCCACGTCACGGCATGCGCCGTTCGTGAAAAAATCCCAGTGCGCATGCTCGAAATTACGCCGCAAGTCGTCATTGCTTTAGACGTGAACGTAACGTACGTACAGCCCTATTCGCGAATGACATACGCAAACGACGTAAAATTTTCAAAACTCGACGCGGGAACGACGTCCATACTTAACATTAGCTACGCCTCATATAGCAGGGGTAACTTTACGCTGAAAAAAGCCTAACGTAAACGACGTAAAAAAATGCGCCGACCGGACGTACGTTTCTGAATCGGCGTATCTACCTAATTAGCATATTCATTGCATAACTATACGGAAGCGCCACCTAGCGGCCAGCGTAAATATATGCAGCCTAAGATACGACAGTGTAAGACACTTATGCCGCGTACACACCATCACTTTATGTGATGGAAAAAAATTACATTTTCTGTGAAGTAAAAAACGACGTTTTTGAAACTTCAATTTTCAAAAACGACGTTGCCTACACACCATCGTTTTTTCACAATGCTCTAGCAAAGCAAGGTTACGTTCACCACTTTTTTCCATTGAAGCTAGCTTCATAACTAGCTTCTGGGCATGCGCGGGTTTAAAAACGTTGTTTTAAACGTCGTTTTTTGCTACCCACGGTCAATTTTTGTGAAACAAAAAACGACGTTTTGAAAAACGACACAAAAGCATGCTTCAATTTTTTTTTGTCGTTTTTCACAAGACATAAAACAACGTTTTCTCCCACACACGGTCATTTAAATTGACGTTTTTAAAAACGTTGGTTTTTTTCCATCACATAAAGTGATGGTGTGTACGCGGCATTATGCCGGTCGGATCTTAGGGAAATTATGCGTAACTGATTCTCTGAATCAGTCGCATAGATACGACGGCCCGCACTCAGAGATACGACGGCGTATCCGGAGATACGCCGTCATATCTCCTTTCTGAATCCGAGCCACTGTCTTCCTTAAAAAAAAAAAAACATTTTAAGAACATTCATTTGATTTTCTAATCGTTAATGGGGTCAAATTGATGTTCATTTTCTACCACAGTGACAGGAAAATTTGAAGAAGCAGAAAAGAAAACTTCTTGGTCAAAGGACTTTTCAGACAGTGTATGTGGTTTTCGTTTAGAAATTACACTTGTTTTAAAACCAAAATGTTAAAAGCAAGTGAAATTTTCAAACAACATTCTTTCATTCAGCGAATGTACAAAGATTTTTTGTATAAATATTTTTGTCTGAAAAGTGATATGTGTCTGGCCAGCATAAGTTACATGGTTGGTGACATTGAAAAAAAGAGTCCATCAAGTCCAACCTGTGTGTGTGTGTGTGTTTTTATGTGTGTTTTTATGTCAGTTTTACATTGTATATCCCTGTATGTTATGGTCATTCAGGTGCCTGTTTAATATTTTTTTTTAATAATCTATGCTCCCTGTTGCAACCA
Organism: Rana temporaria; assembly: GCF_905171775.1. Lineage (NCBI taxonomy): Eukaryota > Metazoa > Chordata > Amphibia > Anura > Ranidae > Rana > Rana temporaria. The sequence continues at coordinate 380,068,529 of NC_053489.1, read as the reverse complement.
GCATTCTACATCTTTACCGCTCTTACAGTAAAGAACCCTCTACGCAGTTTAAGGTTAAACTGCGTCTCTTATCATTTTAGTTAATGGTTGCATGTCTTTTTTCACTAAAGAGTTTTATTGTGGGGTCACCAATACGGTATTTGTACATTGAAATTATATCCCCTCTCAATCGTCTAATCTCCAGAGAGAATAAGTTCAGTGCTTGCAGTGTTTCCCTGTAGCTCAGATCCTCCAGTCCCTTAGTTAGCTTGGTTGCCTTTCTCTGGACTCTCTTCAGTTCCAGCACATCCTTCCTGAGGACTGGTGCTCAGAACTGGATCATACTCCAAGTGTGGCCGGACCAGAGTCTTGTAGTTAATCACATTTTTTAATTCTGTTTACTTTTGCTTGCAGTAGCTTGGCTTTGCATGCCATTGCTGGGCTGCTCATCTACTAGGACCCCCAGATCCCTTTTCCATCCTAGATTCCCCCCAGAGGTTCACCCCCTGGTGAGCAGATTGCATTCATGTTTTTGCCGCCCATATGCATTATTTTAAATTGTTCTACATTCAACCTCATTTGCCATGTAGTTGCCCACCCCATTAATTTATTCAGATCTTGCAAGGTTTCCACATCCTATGGAGAAATGTATTGCCCTGCTTAGCTTAGTATCGTCCACAAATACTGAGCTGCTTACCCCATCCTCCAGGTCGTTTATGAATAAATTAAATAGGATTGGTCCCAGGACAGAACCCTGGGGGGACCCTACTTTCCACACCAGACCAATCCCAGTACTACCCATTTATCACTACCCTCTGAACTCACCCCTGTAGCCAGTTTTCAATCCATGTACTCACCCTTTGATCCATGCTGACAGAACTTAGTTTGTACAGTAAACGTTTATGGGGAACTGTATGAAATGTCTTTGCAAAATCCAGATACACCACATCTAGGGGCCTTCCTTTATCTAGATGGCAGCTCACCTCCTCAAAGAAGATTAATAAATTGGTTTGGCAAGAATGATTCTTCATGAATCCAAGCTGATTACCGCTAATAATACAGTTCTCATTACAAAAATCTTGTATATAGTCCCTTATCATTCCCTCCAAGAGCTTGCAGACTATTGACATTAGGCTAACTGGTCTGTAATTCCCAGGAATACATTTTGGTCCTTTGTTTTAATATTGGTGCTACATTGGCTTTTCTCCAATATTCTGGTACCATACCGGAACAATGGTCTGGCAATTACTTGACTGAGTTCCCTAAGGACCCTTGGGTGCAAGCCATCTGGTCCTGGTGACTTATTAATGTTATGTTTTTTAAGTCTATTCCTAATTCTATCCTCTGTTAGCCATGAGGGTGTTTCCTGTGATGTGTCGTGAGGATAAACATTGCAGTCTTGGTTACTGAATCCCCCCCCCGTTTCCCTTGTAAAGACAGAAGAATAAATTCAATACCTTTGCCATCTCTTCATCTTTTGTAACCAGATTCCCTTCATCATTCTTTCTGGGGCCAATATGATCCGACCTCCCTTTTTTACTATTTATATACTTAAATCATTTATTTGGATTTTTTTTTTACTCTCCTCCGCTATGTGCCTTTCATATTCTAATTTGGCCGCCCTGATTGGACCCTTTCAATTCTTGTTGCATTCCTTGTTGGAATGCGGACGATGATCCCTTTTTTAAGGCCTTCTTTGCTTTTATATGCATTTTTACGATGGATTTAAGCCACTCAGGACTTTTATTAGCTCTTTTAAATGTATTTCCCATTGGCATGCACTGGCTAATACTCTTATTTAATATGCTCTTAAAGCACACCCATTTTACCTTTTGTGTTCTATGGGCCAGATTCACAAAAGAGATACGACGGCGTATCTCCTGATACGCCGTCGTATCTCTGTAATCCGCCCGTCGTAACTATGCAGCTGATTCATAGAATCAGTTACGCATAGATAGCCGTAAGATCCGACAGGTGTAATTGACTTACACCGTCGGATCTTAGGATGCAATTCTAGGCCGGCCGCTAGGTGGCGATTCAATTGCGGTCGGCGTAGAATATGCAAATGACTACTTACGGCGATCCACGAAGATAGGCGCGTTCGTCGCAATCTCTTACGTCGTCGCTAGTCGGTTTTTCCTGTCGCAAACTTAGGCCTGCTTTATCATGGCTTATCTTTAGAACAGCCATGTTAAAGTATGGCCGCCGTTCCCGCGTCAAATTTTAATTTTTTTTTTGCGTAAGACGTCCGGGAATACTAAACGACGTAACGCACGTCGCTGTTCAAAAAAAACTTTGGGGCGCCGTAATTTCGCGCAAAGCACGGCGGGAAATTTCCTAACGGTGCATGCGCAGAAGTTCGGCGCGGGAACGCGCCTAATTTAAATGGTGCCCGCCCCATTTGAATTAGGCGGGCTTGCGCCGAGCGGATTTACGTTACACCGCCGCAAGTTTACAGGTAAGAGCTTTGTGAATCAGGCACTTACGCTGTAAACCTGCGGCGGTGTAATGTAAATAGGATACGTTACGCCACCGCGGTGTAACGTAATTCTACCTGAATCTGGCCCTTTGTTCCTAGGATTTTATTCCATTTAATATTTTCTAGCAAGGAGCGTAGTTTATGGAAGTTAGCTCTTTTAAAATGCAGTATCTTAGTATTCCCCTTCTGTTTCCTATTTGTGTGATTTATACTGAAACTAATTGACCTATGGTCGCTGTTTCCTAAATTGCCCCATATTTCTACATCCGAAATCAGATCTGTATTGTTGGTAATCAGTAGGTCTAGTAACGCATTGATCCTTGGTGCAATTACCATTTAGCCCATAAAATTGTCCTGTAAGGGGGGGCGGAGCCAGCAGCTGAAGGAGATGGCCGCCATGAGGAAAGAGCTCTTGGTCCTCACAGCGGTTCCCAGCCTCACAAAGCGACGGCAGATAGCTCCCAAGTGGCAGCAGCCTTTTTTAGCACCTAAGCGTGGATTCATAAATGGGGATTATCAATTTTAAACACACCTAGTGTGTGTTTATATGAGCAACAGAAATATAGATGTAGGGGGCATCTTTAATCAAGAACAAGCTAGGATATGGAGGGACTGTTTAGCTACTCTAGAAACATATGTGAGAGAAAAGATGACCCCTCAGAGGTTAAGAAAGGACATTCATCCTACCTATCTTAATGAACCAGCATTGATGGAGAAGTGGTATAAGTTCTTCAACAAATGTGAAAGTGATTTACTACAAACCATTATCAAAAGAAGACAGTTCAAGTTACGAGGAATAGAAACACATAGGGCCAGATCCACGAATCGTTTACGCTGGCGTATCTATTGATACACCGCGTATCTTTGTTTTGTATCCACAAAACAACATACGCCTGAAGCTGGGCTAGATCTGACTGGCGTACGTCTAAGTACGCCGTCGGATCTAAGGTGCATATTTACGCTGGCCGCTAGGTGGCGTTTCCGTCGATTTCCGCATCGAGTATGCAAATTAGCTAGATACGGAGATCCACGAACATACGTCCGGCCGGCGCATTTTTACCCCTGCTATATGAGGCGTATCCTATGTTAAGTATGGACATCGTTCCCGCGTCGAATTTTGAAAATTTTACGTCGTTTGTGTAAGTTGTTCGCGAATAGGGCTTTGCGTAGAATGACGTTCACGTCGTAAGCATTGGCTTGTTGCGGGTTAATTTCGAGCATGCGCACTGGGATACCCCCACGGACGGCGCATGCGCCGTTCAGAAAAAACGTCATTTACGTTGGGTCAAGACGTATTACCATAAAACATGCCCCCATCTCATCCATTTGAATTGCGCGCCCTTATGCCGACAGTTACACTACGCCGCCGTAACTTACGGCGCAAATTCTTTGACAATACGGGAAATACGCTGTAAGTTACAGGGGCGTAGTGTAACTGAGATACACTATGCCGGCCGTAAAGAAGCGCCGCGCTTCGTGAATCTGGCCCATATTGTGGAGCTTCAGAACTCACTATTACCCTTTACAAATAAACCTGAGTATAAGGAAAAAGAAACACAACTGCAGGAATCCATTAGGAAGTACAAACAAAAAAACTGAAGAAATTCAAACGGGATGCACTTGATTACAAAAATAATAAAGTAAACAAGTGGCAGGCTGAAGATGATGGCTTTCTGGAAATCGATGAGATATCCCTAAAGGATAGCTCTAGTGAAGACTTTGAAGACCTGGGAACTGAAGAAGCCAATTACAGACCACGTGTGAGATTCGAGGCCACCCCAGAACCTGAACCCAGAACAATAGTGAGACACACCAATCGGGCATCACAAAGGAGGGATAGAAGCTCACATAATCAAAATTATGACCAGCAACCAGAATGCTACAGGGTCCCCACTACCCCTAGGTTCAATACCCCCAGGAGAGGGGGAGCAAGGCAAGCACTGTCACATTACGATAGAAGGCCAGAACAAAGCGACAATAGGGGTTTTCCCAGGGCAGGTTTCAACGACAGACCACCGGGACGATGGCAAGCCAAAGTCCCTTACAGAAACCCATGCTGGAGGGGGCAAACCTGGAGACGCGGAGGAGGAACTGGTTGGGAAAACACACCCAGAGATGTAGAAAGGGGCCAGGAACCAATGGAACAACGAACATACCCCCAGTCTCAGGACATGAATGTGAGACAGGGGAGAACCCAGGATTGGGAGAGGGCCAATGGATCACAAGAATGGCACACAGAAAGAGCAGAGGGAAGAGAGGGGGCAGAAGAAAAAGGCAAAGGCATTTACCATCTGAGTAATGCCATATTTACGGAGGAAGAGTGGAAAGCTTTAGACCTGGGCCTTAAGTTTGCCCCAGATAAGACTTTAAACCAATTTGAAACATACAAAGATTTGCAAAAATGTATGAGAAAATTGAATCTGAAAAAACATTTCGCAATGAATATGGATGACCGAGTAACTGAACAACCCATGTATACACAAACCAAATTAAAGAACAGCTCCATTTACAACCCCCAGACCCCGGGCAACCAATGCCTGGTGGCATTTAAGAAAATTGTTGAGCAGGATATTAGGCATATAACGCATAAGGAAAACAGGAGAAATTAGAATATATGGAAAATCATTAAACAAATTGGGGAGAAAAAAGGAGTGGTTATCAGGCCAGCGGACAAGGGAGGTGGTCTGGTAATACTAAACAAAAACTGATTACGAAACCGAAATGGAAAATCTTTTAAAAGTAGTAGATACATATAAAAAACTGAAAGGGAACCCTAAATCGCTCGGGAAGGCCTATTAGTGGAATAAATTCAGTATTTTCTAGATTGCGGGAGTACCTAGACTGAAAGGTAGATCCCATCTGAAAGACAGTACCCAACTACTAGTAGAACTACAGGACATAACAGGGGTAGAGAACTACCTACTGGCCACCATTGATGTGGACTCTTTGTACACCAGCATAATACAACAGAACGGATTGAAGGGGGTGGAAAAAGCCCTACACAAACTCACTGACATGAGACAAGAGCAGATCTCTTATATTTTGGAGGGACTTAAGTTGGCTATGGAAAACAACCATTTTTGGTACAAAAAGGAATTCTATGTACAAACAAGAGGTGTAGCCATGCGGGCTTGTTATGCCCCCAATGTAGCTAATTTATTTATGGACATGTGGGAGGAGGAGTACATCTTTGATAAGGACATACCCCAGATGCAATTATACAAATGATACATAGATGACCTAATAATTTTGTGGGATGGAACAGCTGAAACGCTGGAGACATTTATGCTAGATCTCAACAACAACAGATATGGTATTACTTTTACGGAAAATGGCATGAAGAAAGCATAGATTACCTGGATTTCCACATCTCTAAGGAAGAGGAAGAACTATGTACCCAGACATTCTTCAAGAAAACGGACCGAAATGGGTACATACCCACATCAAGCTGCCACCATCCGAAATGGATAGGGAACATCCCAAAATGTCAACTACTAAGTATAAGAAGAAACTGCCATTGTGTGGAGGACTTTGACACACAGGCAGACATCCTAATTAGCAGACTCCGAGAAAAAGGCTATCAAAAAACACAAGCTGCTTAAACTTAAGGAAGAAATGTGGAATGTCGATAGAAGAACTCTGTTACAGTAGAAGACTAAACAGGAAAGAAAAAATATGGACATTGCTTTCATCACTGGGTACAGCAAACAACACCTACAGCTGGAACAAATTTTCAAAAAGTACTGGCCCATGTTGAAGGAGGCTAGAATCCTAGCTAAGATTCTACCACAGAAGCCCAATTTCATCTACCGAAAAGCGCTTACTTTAAGGAACCACTATATCTATAATGTTATAGATCCACCAAGAACAGTTGATATGCCTAGAGCTTAAAGGGTTCTACAAATGATAGAGATGCCTCCCATGTAAGATCAGCAAGAAGCATCCCAGAAGAACAAAATGTAACATGTCTTTAATAAAGAATTTTAAATCAAAGAACTCCTTACTTGCAATAGTACGCACGTTAAATACGTGGTGGAATACGCTTGCAAACTCCAATACGTGGGGCGTACCACCAGACCCTTACGCGTTAGGATACAAGAGCATATAAAGAACATTTGCAAGGGGTTCCCCAAACATAGTCTTTCCAAACATTTCAGTGAGGTACACGAGAAAGATCCGCCAGGGATGATTTTCTACGCCGCGGATATCATAAAAGATCATTGGAGGGGAGGGAATAAAAAGATTCAGGTGTCCCAAAATAAAACCCAATAGATATATAGGTTGGGGTCCTTAGCGCCTGGGGGCCTCAACCTAGATATCGATCTTAATTGTTTCATATCAAACTTTTGAGACCAGTTCACCATTTTTTAGGATATTATTGGATGTTCTATTTCCCAATATTGTGGCCTATTTCCCAATATGCATTATATTTCATCATCAACCACTCTTTGCACTTTACCCCTTCTTTTGTATAATTTATATTCCAACATGCATCACAATTCCATTACTTATTACCATTAACCTTATGACATATATATATATATATAGAGATATAAATATATATACCAACTCCATTTATGCCTATCCTGTGTTAAATGGGATAGGACAGTCTGTCCACTCGGTTCACATGACTGTTTTAAGAGGTGGATGGGCTAGCTGTTATTTTATATAACTTTAGTGTGATTCATAACAGCAGCTTTTGCATTTTGCTAGCACATCCCTTCACATATGCAAAAGGTTTTTCAAGTATGACTTAACAGGTATAACCCCAAAATGGACACTATCCAAACATAGGAGGGTTCACAACATTCATATTACAAAGTCGTATTCACAACACACCATTTTCCTCTTTTGAGATACAAGCCTGTAAGCTTAGTAGCACTGATTACATTAATATTTATATACTACATGTGCCCCTCTATAGAGTCAGATGTCACATAATGAATTTTTCTTTTTCTTTTATTGAATATTTCTTTAACATAAATCCCTTTTAACAAATTATTTTTATTATAGTTTATTGTTACTGGGTAATATCTGCATTGTATAAATCAGCAGCATTTAGGAATCCATGTTCCTCGCTTAACCACCAGGGGGGACATTCAAAGGAGGATTATTTTAATTTACCATATCTCCATTGCCAACATGCCCTGCTATAATCACCCTACATATGGCATTATTTGGTGTATAGTATGTAGTGCCATTTTTGGCATCCTCATATGATTCCCAGGGGAAGATCTGAGGTAGGCGGTACGAAAGATGTAACCACACAACAGTCTAGGAAGGCGGGACGAGAGATGTAATCTAGACGCAGTGATACATTACCACACCCAATAGAGGAGGGACCTACATGCTGCTTTGCTTTAAAGGACGATAGACGTGGAGTGCTGACATCACCTTTGAGAAAGTCACATGATGAAATGCGTCAGTTGACCAGCTAGCACGAGACATCTTACGTCCCATCCGGTTAACGGGAGAGCGGCTATGGAGTGCACGCAGTCTGCATTTGTAATCCCCTAGTGCGGAAGGACTCATTTGGTTCCAATTTCAACTTTTTACGTTTATTTATTTATATCTTGCATGTTAGCAAGACACCCCTTTTTATAGATGAAAGGAATTGTTATACTTTAACACACTATGCAGGTCTCCATTTTTTTTTTTTTTTACCTGGCTAAGGCCCCATACACACCATAGAATCTATCCGCAGATAAATCCCATCGAATGGGTTTCAATGAATAGATTCTATGGTGTGTACACTCCGGCGGATATTTATATTTCCGAATTCCAGCAGATAGAAATTTGTCGACATGCACAGAATATCTATCCGCTGGAATCGGATCCCACGGATGGATCCGCTCGTCTGTACAGACTCACCGGATCCATCCGTCCAAAGGGATTCCCCGCACGCGTCGTAATGATTTGACGCATGCGTGGAATTCCTTATATGACAGCGTCGCGCCCGTCGCCGCATCATAATCGCGGCGACGGCGCGACACGTCATCGCCAGAGGATTTCCGCGCGGATTTGAATGCGATGGTGAGTACACTCCATCGCATAGAAATCTGCGGAAATCTTTGAGAGGATTTATCCGTGGAAACGGTCCGCTGGACCGTATCCGCGGATAAATTCTCTCGTGTGTATGGGGCCTTAGTGTGTATTCGGCTCTGGGAGGAATTAATCCATTTGGAAGCTGAGCGGTGGAGGAATAAGAGACCAGCTGAGGAGATTCATTTATCTAATCTACTCTTTTGAATCCATCACCCCTGCAGGGGGACACAGTTCTGGTAAGTGGGAAACCACAGGGGGGAGCACGCAAGTCACCATACCAGAAGATTGAAGACCAGCAATTGAATATTTCACAGAAGTCACCTCATAATTTATTTTGTGTGGACATATTGTTATAGCTCAAGATTGCTACTTCATTATTGTCATTTAGGACAATCACGACACGAAAATTAGGCGTTATTTACTTTCACTTTTAATTACGTTGGCGATATATCAGCAACAGCACCATTGCACTTTGGATACTTATTAGATAGCATATGTATTGCTTAATATTGCTTCTTTTCGTTTTCTTTTGTCTATGCTGAGAGGATCTGATTGCTTATTGGTTACAACATTCACAGATTAACCATCAACCCCACAATATTGTTCAGCAGCTGACAACACCTGTTTCATCTAAGACAATATATTCACTTTAATAGGAGTTTGACACTCCATACTAATTATATACCTCTAGGAGGAGGGACATCTTTTTCACAATATTCACTTTATTTTCACGGCACCTTGCTGGAAAGAAGGGCACTAAGGGAAGAGTGATTCACTAATTTATTGCTGTTCAGCAACAGGGTACACCATCTGACGGTACATTCCTATTTTACAATCTCCTCAGGTTTATCCACGGGAGCTTACACATCATATAAGCTCACCCACCAGTGGTTACCCGACCATTTATTCATTTAACACATTACATAGTGGTGAGAACACCAATATTCCATATGCCCTTTGCCATATGACCTATACAGGATTGGATACCATTCATATCATTAACTGTTAGACTGATTCCTTGTTTATTTTATTTTTGGGAGGCAAGGAAAGGTTATAAGGCCTCCAGACATATTATAGCTAGGTGGCTCAGGTTAGCCATTGGCCGAGCTTACACCCAAAAAATAACCCCCACCGGGGGAACCCAAAAATGCAGCAGTTGATTCCGCCAGCTGGCCATAGAGCTGATTGGAGACCAGAATGACTCCAATCATCTCTATGGCCTAAGAAATCGGAAGCTATGAGTATTTCATCACTTCGGTTTCACCGGATATAAACGGCACCATTTTTAAATTGGGAAGACATGTTATCGCGCTGATCCTGGTGTGGTCAGCCTAATTGACCCCAATTTTATTTTATTTTTAAATTAGTAACTGTCGCTACCTATTGCTATCATAGGGGATATTGACATTCCCTGTGATACCAATAAAACAAATGATAGGGACAGTGCAAAAATAAAAAAGGTAAATAAATAGTTTAAAAAAATTAAGCACCCCTGCGCACTCGTGCGCAAAGGTGAACGCAAGCATCGGTCTTGCGTCATATGTAAACAGCAATTGCACCATGCATGCAAGTTATTGCCATCAATTGCCAACAACATCAAATTGGATTATCTGATTAGTGACAAGACCATCTATTTCCTGGATGTGACGATTGAAAAAGAGATGAATAGGTTGACGACCAAAGTGTATTTCAAACCGACGGACCGATAGCCGATATCTATCAGAAGTGGCCATCACCCATCTTGGATTAAAAATATACCAAGGGGACAGATGTTACGAGTCCAAAGAAACTGCACTAAAATTTTGGATTATCACCAACAAGCAGAGTTGCTAAGGGATAAATTTGTGCAGAAGGGGTACACTGAGGAATCTCTGAACAATATCATTCAGGAGGTAGCAGAAATCCCAAGAGAATTATGCCTTAAGAAGAAATCTGAAGTCCAGGGCCCTAATAATCAACATCAAATGGGATTTCTATCCAATTTCCATTGTCAGTACAAAAACACAGAGGATATCTATAAAAGACACTGGCATATATTATGCAGGGATAGACACTTAGGGAACATTATTCCTAATCACCATAAGTTCATTTACAGACGAGTCCCTAACTTTGGAGACCAAATAGTTAAGAAAATTCTGGATCCTCCAGCTCAGCAACAATTCGATTCAAAAGGTTTCTTTTGTTGCAGGAAATGTATATGCTGTAGAACAATTAAAACTAGTAATAGGGGCAAAACTACAGTCAGCAACAGGGATGGGGAATCATTTGACATCAAGGAGTTTATCACCTGTAACTCCCCCCGTGTTCATCTCATGTGGTGCCCTTGTGGGTTATTATATGTGGGAAGAACAAAAAGATTATTAAGAGTGTGTATTGCTGAACACCTGGCTAACATTAAGAAAGGTTTCCTCTATCATAGCGTGTCACTTCATTTCAGACAAAAACATAATCAAGATCCGACAGTTTTACAGTTTTGTGGTATAGATACTATCTACCCATCTTGGAGAGGTAACAACAGGATAAGGGATCTCTCTCCGAGGGAAACCCGTTGGATATTGTTGATGAAATGTTTATCGCCCAGGGGGTTAAACATAGAAGTAGCCCAAGGGAAAAGAGTAAATAAGTGGTTCATTATAAAGGGTGTATTGATGGTTTTAATATTGATTTTGACTCTCTGATCTGGGAATTGAATAATTGACTACACCTGGGCTTGTGAACCCCCCACTCCCCTTTCCCCTCTTTATTAGGGGTTCAGGGATATGGGGGCGATAACATAGAGTAATATAAGATAAAGTGTGGATGTACATAATTGAGATGGTCAGAGAGAAGATAGGGAGGAGCAAGAGATAATGAATATAGTAGCTTCCCCTTTAGTGTTTGAACCCGGAAGGGGGGATGGAGAGAAGATCCATCCCAGGTGGGAAGATCCCCCCCCCTTTTTCTTTCTTTCTTGGGGGGAGGGAGGGAGCAGGAAAGGGGGTGGGAAAATATACTTAAGGTGATGAGGGAAGGAAGGAGAAAATCTATATATATATACAGGTATAGGGGATTTATTTATTTATGTTTTCCCTTTCTCCTCTGTATATACAGTACAGACCAAAAGTTTGGACGCACCTTCTCATTCAAAGAGTTTTCTTTATTTTCATGACTATGAAAATTGTAGATTCACACTGAAGGCATCAAAACTATGAATTAACACATGTGGAATTATACATAAAAAAAAAGTGTGAAACAACTGAAAATATATTTCATATTCTAGGTTCTTCAAAGTAGCCACCTTTTGCAGCAGACACATCTCTAGAACTGTTAAGAGGAGACTGTATGAATCAGGCCTTCATGGTAGAATATCTGCTAGGAAACCACTGCTAAAGAAAGGCAACAAGCAGAAGAGACTTGTTTGGGCTAAAGAACACAAGGAATGGACATTAGACCAGTGGAAATCTGTGCTTTGGTCTGATGAGTCCAAACTATGGTTCCAACCCCCGTGTCTTTGTGCGACGCAGAAAAGGTGAACGGATGGACTCTACATGCCTGGTTCCCACCGTGAAGCATGGAGGAGGAGGTGTGATGGTGTGGGGGTGCTTTGCTGGTGACACTGTTGGGGATTTATTCAAAATTGAAGGCATACTGAACCAGCATGGCTACCACAGCATCTTGCAGCGGCATGCTATTCCATCCGGTTTGCGTTTAGTTGGATCATCATTTATTTTTCAACAGGACAATGACCCCAAACACACCTCCAGGCTGTGTAAGGGCTATTTGACCAAGAAGGAGAGTGATGGGGTGCTGCGCCAGGTGACTACCTCTTGAAGCTCATCAAGAGAATGCCGAGAGTTTGCCAAGCAGTAATCAAAGCAAAAGGTGGCTACTTTGAAGTACCTAGAATATGAAATATATTTTCAGTTGTTTCACACTTTTTTGTTATGTATAATTCCACATGTGTTAATTCATAGTTTTGATACCTTCAGTGTGAATCTACAATTTTCATAGTCCTGAAAATAAAGAAAACTCTTTGAATGAGAGGGTGTGTCCAAACTTTTGGTCTGTACTGTATGTATATATTATTTTTTTCCCTCACTTCTGCGCTTTGTTACTTTCTGTTCCCTTTTTGGCATCAAGATGGAAGATACTCTTATCCCCTCCCTCCCTTTCTTGTTTTACCATGATCCCGGCCTTTCCCCCTTCTTAACGGGCCGTTTTCCTTGCTGCTCCCAATTTCCTTTTTTGCTTTTTCCGGGGGACACGGAGGACCCGGGAAACTAATCCCCTGTCTATTCCAGGTACACATACCCTAATAGGTAGACGCTCAAATACCATTAAAACGGTGAGTGTTCTTTTTTAGCAAGATAGCTAAATATATTAGATAGGGGGAGGAGTCCTCCCCTTCATTAGGGGGAGGGTTAATTTCTCTTCCTTTTTTTTTCTCTCTCTCTCTCTTTTGTTTTTGGGACCGCTGGAGGGGATGGAGACCCTGAATATCCTGTCACTAAATGCTAAGGGATTAAATACACCAGAGAAAAGGAAGATTCTCCTACATGACCTGCAACGATTTAGAATAGACGTTGCTTTTATACAAGAGACACACTTTAGAGATGACAAAGTACCGATTTTAAAGAGCAAGTCATACCCTACAGTTTACCACTCTACTAATCAAATAGCTGAGTCAAGAGGAGTTTCTATCCTTCTAGCAGGAAGAGTATCATGGAAGTATATACAGGTTACTATATGCCCCTAATGATCATCATGAGTTTTTTTTTGAGCAAGACGCTTAAGTGCCTGACAGAATTTACAGAAGGACATTTAATTTTAGGGGGTGATTTCAATACCCCATTAGTAGTTAAAGAAGATACGTCCTCTGGAACATCATCCATTTCCTTCAGTGCAAGAAACCGTATTGCACAAACTCTGCATAATAATCAATTAATTGACATATGGCGGCTTCTACACCCTAAAGAAAAAGATTATACGTTCTTCTCTACCCCTCATAAATCATACTCTCGAAAAGATCTTTTTCTGATCCCACATGCCCAACTTCACTCAGCAAAAACAGCTAAAATAGGATCTATTACATGGTTAGACCACGCTCCCATTTTTTTGACATATGAACTACAAGATCCATCTTTGATTAGATTTAATCACTGGAGATTAAATGAAAGTTTGCTACATGATAAAGAGGTATTGGAAGATGTGATTAAGGAGATAAAGTTCTATTTTAATACTAATGATACCCCAGATTGTGACCCTGGAACAATCTGGGAAGCACATAAGGCGGTTATTCGGGGGGTGTTGATTAAACACGGTGCAAGGATTAAAAGGGAACGCTCAAAACAGTTAAAATGCTTACTGGAAGAACTAGCCATATTAGAGCGGAAACATAAACAGATACGCTCGATATCTTTAGAGAGAGACCTTATCAGTAAACAAACACAAATTACAGATCTCCTTTTCTATAAAGCCAAAGCGACATTACAGAGGTGTAGGAAATTTTCATACGAATCAGGAGATAAATGCGGGAAACAGTTGGCCAGAACGTTAAGAGAGCAGAAGCAAAGTAATTACATTCCCAATATTATGACATCAAATAAACTTAAGATGACGAAACCGCAAGATATAGCACGCAAATTTCAATTTTTTTATCAATCTCTTTACAATCTCCAGAGCAAGCCCCCTACCTTAAATCAGATAGATCAGTACCTCACTGCGTCATGAATAGTGTTGCTCACGAATATTCGTATTGCGAATATTCGGCTCGAATATGGCATATTCGAGTATTCGCGATATATTTCGAATTTCGCGGTGAATATTCGCAATTCCGAATATTCGCATTTTTTCAATTTTATTTTTAAAACAGATCACATCCTATCGACGTCTAAAAGCATTGCTGGTATGATTAGAGACCCTGGGCCGAGTAGCTAAGCTGAGGCGATCCTTTTATGTTGCCGAATATAAAAAAAAAAAAAAAAATTGCGAATGCAAAAATGATTGCGAATTTTCGCTAACTGTGGTAGGAGAACTCTGATTGTCTCTGATGCAAAAATGAATATTTGTATGTTTGATATTATTTTTTTTTGTAAGAAGGAAAAAATTGCGCATACCTTAAAAAAAGGGGAGAATACAGCAGCAACTCAAAAATGTTATACAACATAAATTAATACAAGACAGAAAATGGAGTCGCTCTACAAGAATAAAAAATATGTCTAGTGACAAGACATGTGGGCAAATTATAAAATAAGCAAGCGCAAATAACTTGTGAAATACACAGTGAAACAAATATATAAAGAAATATATTCCCAATAATAGAAAAATAATCTTTCATAAAAATGTCTTTGATATGTGAAGTGAAAAAAAGTCCAAAGCATGCAGCATGAACGTGTTCAATCTTCAAGGTGTTTGATTGACAAACGGCTGTGACAGATGGATAGAGTAAAGAATCACCACCAATGCAAAACACTTTTTATTTTCTATTGTAAAATATCAAGAATATTCTGAGCCAATCAGAGTGCTCCTTCCGCATTTGCCGAATATTCGCAATTATTTTGTATTGTAAAATATCAAGAATATTCTGAGCCAATCAGAGTGCTCCTTCCGCATTTGCCGAATATTCGCAATTATTTTGTATTGTAAAATATCAAGAATATTCTGAGCCAATCAGAGTGCTCCTTCCGCATTTGCCGAATATTCGCAATTATTTTGTATTGTAAAATATCACGAATATTCTGAGCCAATCAGAGTGCTCCTTCCGCATTTGCCGAATATTCGCAATTATTTTGTATTGTAAAATATCACAAATATTCTGAGCCAATCAGAGTGCTCCTAGCGCTGTTGTCGAAATTTCGCCATCAATATCGCATTCGCATTTTGCGAAATTTCGATAAAATATCACAAATATTCTGAGCCAATCAGAGTGCTCCTACCGCAGTTATCGAAAATTCGCAATTATTTTCGCATTCGCAATAGCGAAAATTCGCAATCATTTCATTTCGATAAAATATCACGAATATTCGAATTTAGCGAATATATCTCGAATATTCGACTATATATTCGAGATATATCGCGAAATCGAATATGGCGTATTCTGCTCAACACTAGTCACGAATGTCCAAAACTCCCAGAGGGAGCTAGGGAGAAATTGGAAGAGCCCATTACTAGGGAAAAAGTAGAAGAAGCAGTGGGTTCTATGAAGTTAGGGAAAGCACCGGGGCCGGGTGGCCTTACGGCTCAATATTATAAAACATTATTCCCCTTCTTATCTGACTATATGATTAAGCTATTTAATACATTAGGGACTTCGGCATTTTTTTCAAAAGATACCTTGCTAGCATATATTGCAGTTATACCGAAGGAGGGGAAAGACCCAACGTCATGTGGAAGCTACCGTCCAATCTCTCTTTTAAATCAAGATCTCTAACTGTTCGCTAAGATTTTGGCGAATAGGATTCAGCAGTTTGTACCAAATTTAATACATTTAGACCAGGTTGGTTTTGTCCCAACACGTGAAGCTTGGGATAACACCACAAAAGCCATTGATCTACTACAGATAGTGAACACCACTAAGATGAGGTGTGTATTCCTGAACACAGACGCAGAGAAGGCCTTCGATAGGGTGAACTGGAGTTACATGCAGACAGTACTACAGTATGTGGGATTTGGCAACAAATTACTACAATAGATCTCTGCTATATATTCCTGCCCGTCGGCTCGAGTAAGGGTTAATGGAATATTATCAGAGACCTTTAAAATTTCAAATGGGACACGGCAGGGATGTCCCTTGTTCCCACTCCTCTTTGCCCTGTTGTTGGAACCGTTCCTTTGTACAATATGCCTGAATTGTAGGAATACAAATAAAGAATATCTAATGTAAAATATCCGCATATGCGGATGATATGTTGTTCACACTTACCAATCCGGTGATTACAATACCAAACCTGATGAAAGAATTCAAGAGATATGGCTTAATCTCAAATCTACGTATCAATTTTAATAAATCTGAAGCTATGGGTGTTAATTTACCACAAACAGCGATATCACATCTGAAGCAAAATGTTAAGTTTAAATGGACCGATAGAGCTCTAATGTATCTAGGGACTTTGCTCCCAATAAAAGTAGCAAAGATCTTTGAATTATACTTCCCACCTCTATTACAAAAAGTTAAGATACTCTTAGTAAGATGGAATTCGGCATATCATACTTGGCTAGGACGCTGTAATATTGTGAAGATGAGTATACTCCCTAAATTTTTATATTTATTAAAGGCACTACCAGTACATATCCCCTTAAGCTATCTTAAACAGAGCCAAATATTAATATTTGATTTCATATGCGCACATAAACACCCTCGGATACAACGGAAGCAATTAATGTTCTCTAAGGTACAGGGAGGCTTGTCAGTGCCGGATGTTCGGAAATACTATCAAGCAGTCCATTTGAACAGAGTTATCGATTGGAATAGACACATGGATACTAAATTATGGGTTCAAATTGAACAACCTCAATCACAATTTCCCCTGAGTGGAGCACTGTGGTGCTGTATGGCATTGCCCAGAGAAGTAAGGGAGCACCCTGTGGTGGGCAACACGATCAGGCTTTGCACGGCATTGCTGCCCACTTTGGGGATAGCTCCCATGACCTCTCCCTTATATCCGTTACTAGGCAACCCCCTATTTCAGCCAGGATGTGAAGAAAATAACTATCGACAGTTAATATGGGATGCATTCATGCATCCAGCTTTATTCATAATGGGACCTGGCTGACAATAGGAGAACTGACTGAACAAAGGAATAGATTCAAACTTAAATTTTGGAGTGCATTATAGATTACCCACTTTCTCAGGTCCTTCCCAGAACCAGGACGGTTCACCCGACCCCTTACTACATTGGAAAAGCTCTGTAGTGGTAGGGGAGCAATATCCCACACACTTTCGGAAATACATTCGCTGAAGTGTATTCGGGATTGGGAACGGGAGCTAGGGAAGACTTTTAGCCTGGAACAGCAACAAAGGATTATTACATTTATACATGAAACATCAAGATCTGCTAAAACACAGGAAACCAACTATAAGATTTTTTCTAGATGGTACAAAACACCAGAAAAACAAAAAAAAATCTTCCCTGACACCACAGATCGGTGCTGGAGATGTCAGAAAGAGAAAGGTACCATGTTACTCATCTTTTGGGACTGTCCAAGGCTGAAAAGTTTTTGGGGGGAGATCCTAAAAATTCTTCAACGCTTCAGACTTAACAATACCGGAAGAGCCAGCATTTTGCCTCTTACATGTTAATGACCTGTCGGAGAAGGCATACAAGGAATCAATTATTTGTCATCTTCTAGATGCTGCAAAAGCTTGTATACCACTAGTGGAAATCAACATTACCACCAACAATACAGATGTGGGTATGTAGATTGAGGGAGGAGAGTTATTCCGCTATCAGCAAGAGAGTTATTCCGGGACCTGGGGACCCTGGAATGCCTTTCTCGCTTCTGACAAAGGAAAAACTCTTCTCGACAATGCAACAAATATATAGGAGAACTGAATAGAACAAGGATGTAGGGTGGTGGAGTAGGCGGGGTCTTCGTACCTTCCGGCGGACAGAGTTAGATATATATGTGTATATGTATGTCTAAATATGTTTTTGGTTGGTGGGGGGGCTCTTTTTCCTTTATTTTTTATTTTTTGAGGGGAGATATATAGGGAAAGAATTATATAAGGCAGGCGACCCATGTGTTTAGTGCAGCGTTTTTCAACCACTGTGCCGCGGCACACTAGTGTGCCGTGAGATATTGTCTGGTGTGCCGTGGGAAAAATTCCAATTTCAACCGTAACATGCGGCTTCGGCTCACAAATGTGAGCCGAAGCGCATGTTACGGACTATAAATAGCTCCGGTGTCACTGTTACACTGACAGGAGTAGACATCGCAGTAGATCGCCGATGCGCAGAAGAGCGCCAATGGATCTGGACTCTGGAGGATTATCGCGGACGCAGCACAGAAGAGCGCTTAGTGATGGATCTGGAGGAGACATGAGCAGAAGAGCGCTGACTGATGGATCTGGATGGAGACATGCGCAGAAGAGTGCTGAGTGTGACGGACAGCGGCTATCTGGAGGAGACAAGCGCAGTAAGTACTGAGTGACAGTGAGACAGGAGCAGATACTGCAGTGATGGACACGTTTTTGAAAAGAAAAGAACTGGACTCTGAACAAAATTCGGAGCCAGATGAGAGCCCAAGTATGAGTGGGGATCAAAAGAAAGCAAAGATGGTTAGCTCAAGCAAATTCTCTGGCATAAGGCAATATAGCGAAAGCTATATTTCATTTGGATTTACTTTCACCGGAGATGCAAAGAAACCAACTCCACTGTGCGTGGTGTGTGGTGAAAAGCTATCTAACAGTGCTATGGTCCCAAGTAAACTTAAAGGATCACTAAAGGATTTTTTTTTAAGCTAAATAGCTTCCTTTACCTTACTGCAGTACTGGTTTCATGTCCTTATTGTTTGTTTTTGCTTTGAAGTTGATGTAATTCTGCTGTGATCTCCACACTTCCTGGATGCCTGTTTCCTTATAACCACAGTACTGGGAGCTTTTCACTGTGGTCTAAGCTGTCATTACTGTGTGTCTAAAACTTAACAGAACCAATCAGATTCATTTTAAAAACAAAACACTGCCCTGGATTTGTTTGTTTTTGTTTTGTGTGTCTCTCTAGTTCACAGGAACATGAAACCAGCTTAAAAGTGAAACTAAACTGCAGACACATTATATGATTAATTTTTATCTATTTGTAATCATTTTTAAAAGAAATCAGTTAACTTTTATGTCTCTATACCCTGTAAACAGTAATTTCAGCAAAAGAAATGTTTTCCTTTAGTGACCCTTTAAACGCCATCTCCAAACGAATCACCCTTCGCTTCAAAACAAGAATGCGGACTATTTTGTTCGCCTGCGTGAAAACACGGAGAAACAGGCAACTTTCATGAGAAAAACCACAAAGGTAAATGAAAGAGCTCTTAAAGCTAGCTATCAAGTTGCTGAACTTATAGCCAAGTCAAAAAATTCCCACACTGTGGCGGAGACATTAAAGCGGGAGTTCACCCATTTAAAAAAAAAAAAAAAAGCTCCCCTTAGCTTCCTGCTCGTTCGGTCTAGGGGAATCGGCTATTTATATTAAAATATGTGCAGTACTTACCCGTTTTCGAGCTGCATCTTCTTCCGTCGCTTCCGGGTATGGGTCTTCGGGAGCGGGCGTTCCTTCTTGATTGACATTCTTCCGAGAGGCTTCCGACGGTCGCATCCATCGCGTCACTCGTAGCCGAAAGAAGCCGAACGTCGGTGCGGCTCTATACTGCGCCTGCGCACCGACGTTCGGCTTCTTTCGGAAAATCGTGACGCGATGGATGCGACCGTCGGAAGCCTCTCGGAAACCTGTCAATCAAGAAGGAACGCCCATTCCCGAAGCCCATACCCGGAAGCGACGGAGAGGATGCGTCTCGTAAACGGGTAAGTACTGCACATATTTTAAAATAAATAGCCGATTCCCCTAGTAATAACGAGCAGGAATCTAAGGGGGAAAAGTGCCCTCTAAGGGTGAACCCCCGCTTTAATACTTCCCGCCTGCAAAGCTATTGTAGAGGAGATGCTCAGACCTGAAGCAGCTAAGGAAATAGCCAAAGTCCCTCTCTCAGACAACACAATTTCCAGACGTATTAATGACATGTCTGCAGACATCGAAAGTGTGGTTTTGGAAAAGATCCGGATCAGTGAGAAATTTGCATTTCAACTTGACGAGTCTACTGATATCAGTGGACATGCTCAACTCTTGGCCAATGTGCATTTTGTGGATGGTGATGCAATTAGAGAAAACTTGTTTTTTTGCAAGGCATTGCCAGAAAAAACAACAGGAGAAGAAATGTTTCGGGTCACATCAGAATACCTTGAACAAGGAGGACTTAAGTGGGAAAACTGCATAAGTGTCTGCACCGATGGAGCTGCAGCCATGGTCGGGCGCACCAAAGGCTTTGTAAGCAGAGTGAAGGAAAGAAATCTTGATGTGATTGTTACGCATTGTTTTTTACACCGTAAGGCCCTCGTAGCCAAGACTTTACCAGCAGACCTAGTTCCTGTGTTGGATGATGTTGTGCGCATGGTAAACTTTGTAAAGTCACGACCCGTGAAAAGTCGCATATTTGCAGCTTTGTGTGAGGAGATGGGAGCGAAGCATAAAACCTTGCTGTTTCATACGGAGGTCCGGTGGTTGTCGTGTGGCAAGATCTTGGTTCGTGTGTATGAGCTGCGGGAGGAACTTAAAGTGTTTCTGACAAATGAGAGGTCAGATTAAGCAAAGCTGCTTGCAAGTGATGAGTGGTGTGCAAGGCTGGCATACCTGGCAGATATTTTTCATCTTCTGAATGAACTGAACACACGAATGCAAGGCCCAAATGAACCTGCTTACAAGTACAGATAAAATAAATGGATTCCGTTCAAAGGTGCAACTCTGGCATCAACACGTGGAAAGTGGCAATCTTGAAATGTTCACACTCACCAAGCAATGGCAAGGTGTTCACACTGCTGCACTGTGTGAGATAATAGTTAAACATTTAAAAACTCTCGAGGAGAAGTTTTCATTTTATTTCCCTTCAGTCTCCACTGAATGCCTTGACTGGGTTAGGGACCCTTATAGCTCAGCATCAGTTGGTGGAAACTGAGACAAAATCGTGGTTTCAAGCTAAGATTATCTGATCTACCTTTGGACAGTTTTTGGTTGGATACTGCCAAGGAGTTCCCCGTTCTGGCAAACAAAGCTATTTTGACATTGCTCCCATTTTCCACTACATATCTGAGTGAGATGAGCTTTTCAAGCCTGATTGCTATAACAACTAAAGACAACAACTAAAGATAGAGAGAGACTGAGAGCTGTTGACGAAGAGCTACGTGTGTGTCTTTCTTCGATTCCTGCCAGAATATCAGCTTTGTGTTCAGCCAAACAGGCCCAGGTTTCGCACTGAGTTTCGCACTGATTTCGAACAGAAATATGAACAATTATAAAATACTTTATTATTTCATAATAAAGTAATTATAAAATAATTTCTTTGTGTTTGATTCCTATTCAAGAGAATTACTTCATATATAGTCAATATAGGCACAGAGTTAAAAAAAATTAACATTTTCTAATGGTGGTGTGCCTCGTGATTTTTTTCATGAAAAAAGTGTGCCTTTGCACAAAAAAGTTGAAAAACACTGGTTTAGTGTATCCAGCGTTATGATGACTTCCAATCTCAGGAAGATAGGAGAGGGTTGTTTATTTTCCATAGGTATAAGATATGAGTATAACGTTTTACTTTGGACTTTGTGGATACCTATTGATGTGATGTATATATATATTATGTTTATCGGTACACTATTGTTATATCATTATTGTTGGTTTGACATGGAACTGCCTTTTTTTATTGAAAATAAAATAGATATTTTGAAAAAAAAAAACATAGAAGTAGACCTCAACTGCTTCATCAATAATTATTAAATGATAGATACTGATTGGAGAGCTGGGATAGTACTGTTCATCCATCATTCTTTCTGTATTCTTCATAATACTGATAGGACCTTGTTTCTCGATCTAGGGTTTCTTTATTTACACATTATTACATATATGAGATACGTCATAATGGGATTATGATACACATATTGTAATAGAGCCAATGGGTAGATTAGGAAGCCCTCTCTAGATGTATTGTGAGGCATTTAGTGCAATATATTTTATTGACATCATTGTCTCCATGAGAGAGGGTGTGCATTATGCGGACAAATGGTACCAGTGTAATTTGATCAGCATTTTATGATGCACTCTAGCACTTGAGAGACAATTTAACTTCATTGTTATTTTCATTCATTATTTTATCCTTAGTTTTATATAAACAATTGGTTTATATTAGTGCACTGATCATAGATCGCATCACCCCTTGGAATGTGACAGCCTGCATCAGGGGATCATGGTGGTGTGCTATGGTTTCATTTGTTCAAATTTTACTCCTGGTGTTGGATAACATGCCTTTATATAATGTTTGCAGTGATTTGTTTGAAGCTGACTTTAAATTTTTTACATGTGAGTTTAATGAATGAAGTGTTGCTGTGATTTTGAATTAAACTGGTCGTACAATTTTACACTATTGGAGCACTTCTTTTGTTTTCATGGACATTATTGAGGGATTTTCACGGTGGGCCATTTGTGGGATCATACACAAGTGATTTAGCCGAACATGAGAGTGAAAGGCAAATCCGTCTAGTGAGTGCGTTTTTCAGAGGGGAGTTACCCCAGCACGGTGGTGTGGTGGAAAATTTACAGAATAAGGAATTTTCTCATCGAATTTGTTCATAATTTTTTTATGGACTTTATATCACTTGTCACGTGGCGTTATTGAGTTTATATGTTATTGATTATTTATTTAGTATTATATTAATTAGTGCTGCAATTTCTTACACCTATTTAGGTTAAGTTTTTTTCTGTTGAGGTATTGCCATGATCGTCAGATCGAGGGCAGTAATTCTAGCACTAAAAAAGGGACAAAATACTGAAGTGGATAGAAAGTGGCTGCTCACCCCGATATGAATGATGAACGGATTTTTCCAAGTGGGGTTATTAGGCAGCTAGTGTAGAAGAATATAATGCCATGTAGTAAAAAATTGTATTTATTCACATGTAAAAAGAATCGGACAAAAATGGGTAACACAGATGGATAGAACATGAGCTATGACAGGTGCACAGACAGCGTTTACATAGGTATATAATACAGTACACAAATAGTGTTTATACAGCCAAAAATGTGCATTGCAGTATAAACAATCTAACAAACGTTTCGACCTACAAGGTCTTCTTCAGAGAATTTGTGTAGCTGAAAGGGAGCACATATTGATTAGACATCTCATGGTCATAATTTAAATAGTAAAAGGTAAATTTTTGGAATTTGCGTCTGCTTTTACAAAAACCTATAAAATAGGGGAGCAATATATGAAAAAGGGACAATTTGTTCTGCATTTTATGCAAACAGTATTGATAAATAGATTTGTACTCCATTTACCTTAGTGGGTGTCTCAATAATACTGCTGTGAACCGGAGAACAGCATCGGACGGCCTATTCAACGATGATCCACATCCCAGGCGGTAGGTCGGATCTCCACGCTGAATGAGGCCCCTCGCTCGACACCACAAGGGGTCACCCCCAATAAAATTGGGCCAAAGATGGAAAAAAACATACAAAAACCCAGGAGGGGTATGGGAATGGTTGTGGGAAAGGGTGAAGTTTAATAAAGAGGCCTGTAAGCAGAATAACGTAATTGGTACTCTGAATTGTATAATTATACACACACATACAGGCGTATATTAATCGAATGTTGTTATTAGAGCTCTAGAGTGGAAGGTAGAAATAAACTAAATGAACCAGCAATGGCTTAAAAGGATAAGAGGTAGGTGCTCAGGAGTGCTAGAATAAACGTTTAGAATAATGTATATCTAGAATAAGGAAAACATGATTCTCGCTGAAAAACAAGAAAGAAAGAAAAGGGGGAAAAAAAGGAAAAAGAAAGACAGAAACCAGGGGGGGAAGGAAGGGAAAAAAAAATGAAAAGAGAGAAAAAATAATAAAAAAAATAAATATAAATATAAATGGGGAGATGAAAAAGACGGGAGTAGTGACAAAGGCGGGTGAAAAAGTGAAACAGTGAAAGAGGTGCAATGGGAATCAAGTGCAAAGGGAAATAGTGAGGAGAAAGAAGAAAGAAAAAAAGGAAAAAGAAAGGAGAAAAAAGGAGAAACAGTGAAAGGGATGAAACAGTGAAGGGGGTTGCGGAGGGGATTCAATGTAAAGGGAAATTATAAGAAAGAAAATGAGGAAAGAGGGGGAGAGGGAAAAAGAGAAAGAAGAAAAGAAAAAGAAAAAAAATGAAGAAAGTAAGAGAAAAGGAAAAAGCGAAGGCCAGAAGCACCGGAAGAAAGAAAAAAAGGAAAAAGGGGGGAGAGAAAAAAAAAAATGTAGAAGAAAAAATATGTGTGTGGGTGGGGGGAAAAGAGGAAAGAGACGATGTTATGTGAATAGGAAAAAAGTGTGAATAAGCGAAGAAACAATTGGGGAGTGAAAGTTGTGAATGAATGAGAAGGACATATAATTAGATATTGAAAAGTGATGAAATGAAATAAATGATGAAAGAAAGGAAATTAATAAATAAACACAGGTGAAGTGGGATGTGATGTAGCAAAGAGGGGGGGGGGGAGGAAAGGTGAAGGAAAGGTTGAAGTGATGGTGAACAAACAGGGAAGGGGGGGAGGGAGAGAGTGATGAGACTAGGAAATAGGAAAAGGAAAGGGAAAAGAAAAAGAAGAAAGGGAGATGAACAATGTGCCACAGATAAAGGGGGGGAAGGGAGAAAGAGGAAAAAGGGAATGAGGTGGACAGCGAAAAAGGAAGGGGGAAAAAATGGGACAGTGTGGTGAGAAGTGAGAAGTGCAGTGAGAAAGGTGACTGAGCAACAATAAAACAGTAAATGAACAATAGCAGAATAATATGAAACAGTCCAGAGAGATTGAGAGGAAAAAAGATGGGGAGAACAGTACCTTTAAAATGTAGAGCAAATGTTCAATGATTTAAAAGAAAAGCTTCCTGATAACAGTTTCTGATCAAAATGCTGCTGATGTATAAATAACATAGCAGTAACAGACAGAGTGGTTCCCTCTATAATAAAGAGAATTTTTTAGAGTTATCAAATAAGAGAGCCAAAAAATAGTTAGCCAAAGGAGGGGTTTGATAGTAGGCAAACCTGGCTTACCTAGAGCACAAGAGCAAACAACTGCTGTGCTTGGAGGTCCAAAGTGATCCTTCCAAGAAAGCAAAAAGGGCAGGGATATAAGTAGGACACCTGGCCTAATTAGGGGGGATGGGACCAGGAGGGCCAAATTAGTCCCGATCCGCCCCCCTGCCTAATCAACCATACACAAAAACAAACCCCCCCACCCTCCCAGGTGAGTAGGGGTCCCAAAAGCGTACCTGGTGGAAGACCAGGTCGATGGTGGCGGTGGCCTCCTCGGCGTGTGCGCACGGCAACGGCGTCGGCATGAGCCGCCGCCTCCAGCACCCCATGCGACGGTGTGACATCACCGCGTGCGCGCGGACCAGCCGCGCACGCGCGGTGCTTGCCACTAGGTGTAGAGGCGGTGCGCACATGCCACCAGCAGGGGGAGAGTGCATTCCCCACACATGAGGCAGCAGTGCACTGTCGCCACCATGTGGGGAAATGCTATAGCGCAAGACTTGCGTTAAAATCTCACCCTGCTGGGCGGTGGGCGGGAGGATCAAAGGGAATGGTGACCGAGAAATGCCTGGAGTGGAAAGTGCATCCACGATAGGCCGCCAAAAGCGCCCCCCAGGCCACACAGCAATGAGACAGAAAACAAAAAGGCAAAAAAGCAAAACAAATGGAATATTATAAGGAAGGAATCCAAATAATTATTAAAATGTAAATATAATTTAAAGAGCATGAGAGCCAACACGAATCATCAAGAAATGCAGTTCCACATTGTATTACACAGAATTACGTAAACGGAGGTGACCATATCACAGCACACATATATATAATCCAAACAACATTGCTATCATATATCTGCCCTATATGCATGTGTACTACATGTGTAGAGATTGTGTAAAGTATTGTTCTAAAAGAACAGGATGTGTGGTAATATGAAAAATAGCGGGGACCCAGTAACATATGTCTCATGAATATATGGTGATCCCCTCCACATAGGGGGGTGATCACCCTTCATGGCTCCAGGATTAAAAGGAGCAGAGATATTTTGGAATGCTTGGGAAGGAAGTTTTGAAGGAGTCTGAGAGCTGATATAATCCCATTGTTCTAATCATTCTAATCATGAAAACAAAGGGAAGGAATGTAGTAAGCATATATCTGAAAAGTAGATAGCAACTTTAAAGATTTTAGAGAAAAGAGTACCGTACATATATTAGTTAATGCGTCTTCCAGATACAAATCCCTTAAGGAAGGGGGCAAAGGAAACTGATTCATTGAGACCCGGCAAGGTGGTGGCTTGCAGTCGAAAAATCCACCGCTGCTCGTGTTGCAGCAGGGTCTTATTCCAGTCTCCGCCTCTATCAGGAATGTGAATTCTATAAAGCGCAGTAAAGGTCACCTTTGGTACTGTATAGTTGTGTTGAAAAACTGTGTGTCTCCCAATGGGGAGGTAGAAGTTACCTATTTGCATGCTATAGGTGTGTTTGGCTATCCTTCGCCAAAACTCTCTGTTTTGTCTCTCCGACATAGAAAGCACCGCATTCGCATTCCATGAGGTAGACAATGCCCTGGGTTTGGCAGTTGGTAAAATGAGAGGGTTTAAAGACCTCCCCGTTTGGGAGTCGAAAGGTCTTCTCCTTCCTAATGAGTGGGCAATGGAGCAATGGCCACAAGGGAAAGTGCCCAGAATAGGGCAATGTTTGTTCTTTTTAGCGGCATCCCTATATTCACTCTGTACCAGACGATCTTTGATCGAACTGGCACGTTTAAAGGTAACAGAGGGATGACCTGCAATCAAAGCCTTAATTTTTGGGTCATCAGTAAGGATGGGTCCAATTTTTGGAAAAGATTTGTTGAATAAGTTTGTGTTGACGTGAAAACCGTAAGATATTCGAGTAATCTCTAGATCAGGTTGGGCAGGGGCTTCTTTTATATAGAAGTGTGTGTCTGGAAAGGAGATGGGTTTTTTAAAAACGCCCTCACATCCCACTTCACCTGTGTTTATTTATTCATTTCCTTTCTTTCAATCATTTTTTTCATTTCATCACTTTCAATATCTAATTATATGTCCTTTTCACTCATTCACAACTTTCACTCCCCAATTGTTTCTTCGCTTATTCACACTTTTTTCCTATTCACATAACATCGTCTCTTTCCTCTTTTCCCCCCACCCACACACATATTTTTTCTTCTACATTTTTTTTTTCTTTCCCCCCTTTTTTTCCTTTTTTTTTTTCTTCCGGTCCTTCGGCCTTCGCTTTTTCCTTTTCCTTTTCCTCTTACTTTCTTTCATTTTTTTTTCCCTTTTCTTTTCTTCTTTCTCTTTTTCCCCCTCCCCCTCTTTCCTCCTTTTCTTTCTTATAATTTCCCTTTACACTTGATCCCCTCCGCAACCCCTTCACTGTTTCATCCCTTTCACTGTTTCTCCTTTTTTCTCCTTTCTTTTTCCTTTTTTCTTTCTTCTTTACCTCACTTATTTCCCTTTGCACTTGATTCCATTGCAACCTCTTTCACTGTTTCCACTTCTCACCCGCCTTTGTCACTACTCCGGCTTCTCTCTTTTCATTTTTTTTTTTTTTCCCTTCCTTCCCCCCCCCCCTGGTTTCTGTCTTTCTTTTTCCTTTTTTTCCCCCTTTTTTTCTTCTCCTTTTCTTCTTCTTGTTTTTCAGGGAGAATCATGTTTTCCTTATTCTAGATTACATTATTCTAAACGTTTATTCTAGCACTCCTGAGCACCTACCTCTTATCCTTTTAAGCCATTGCTGGTTCATTTTGTTTATTTCTACCTCCACTCTAGAGCTCTAATAACATTCTATTAATATACGCCTGTATGTGTGTGTGTATAAATATACAATTCAGAGTACCAATTACGTTATTCTGCTTACAGGCCTCTTTATTAAACTTCACCCTTTCCCACAACCATTCCCATACCCCTCCTGGGTTTTTGTATGGTTTTTCCATCTTTGGCCCAATTTTATTGGGGGTGACCCCTTGTGGTGTCGAGCGAGGGGCCTCATTCTGCGTGGAGATCCGACCTACCGCCTGGGGCGTGGATCATCGTTGAATAGGCCGTCCGATGCTGTTCTCCGGTTTACAGCAGTATTATTGAGACACCCACTAAGGTAAAAGGAGTACAAATCTATTTATCAATACTGTTTGCAAAAAAAAAAGAACAAATTGTCCCTTTTTCATATATTGCTCCCCTATTTTATAGGTTTTTGTAAAAGCAGACGCAAATTCCAAAAATGTACCTTTTACTATTTAAATTATGACCATGAGATGTCTAATCAATATGTGTTCCCTTTCAGCTACACAAATTCTCTGAAGAAGACCTTGTAGGTCGAAACGTTCGTTAGATTGTTTATACTGCAATGCACATTTTTGGCTGTATAAACACTATTTGTGTACTGTATTATATACCTATGTAAACGCTGTCTGTGCACCTGTCATAGCTCATGTTCTATCCATCTGTGTTACCCATTTTTGTCCCGATTCTTTTTACATGGAATAAATACAATTTTTACTACATGGTATTATATTCTTCTACACTAGCTGCCTAATAACCCCACTTGGGAAAATCCGTTAGTAATTCTAGCACTAGACCACCTCTGTTAATCTAAAGTGGTAACCTTTAAAGGCTTTTAACCACTTAAGGACCACCTCCTGCACATATACATCGGCAGAATGGCACGGCTGGGCACATGTATGTACAGGTACGTCCTGTACTAGTACCCAAGCCGTGGGTCGCGGGCGCGAGCCCGCGGCACGCTCCCGCGACCCGGTCCAAGCTCCGGGAACTGTGGGTCCCGCAGGACCCGATCACCGCTGGAGTGCGCCGATCGGTCCCCGGAGCTGAAGAACGGGGAGAGCCGTGTGTAAACACGGCTTCCCGTTCTCGCTGTGGCGGCTGCATCGATCGTGTCATCCTGTTATAGGAGGACACAATCGATGACGGCACTCCTACAGCCACAACCCCCCTACAGTTGTAAACTCACTTAAGGGAACACAACCCCAACAGCGCCCCTAGTGGTTAACTCCCAAACTGCAACTGTCATTTTCACAATAAACAATGCATTTTAAATGCATTTTTTTTGCTGTGAAAATTATAATGGTCCCAAAAATGTGTCAAAATTGTCCGAAGTGTCCGCCATAATGTCGCAGTCACGAAAAAAATCGCTGAATCGCCGCCATTAGTAGTAAAAACATTTTTTTTTATAAGAATGCATC
This sequence comes from Rana temporaria, assembly GCF_905171775.1. NCBI lineage: Eukaryota > Metazoa > Chordata > Amphibia > Anura > Ranidae > Rana > Rana temporaria. Next base: position 380,039,025 of record NC_053489.1, on the reverse strand, counting down.
AAAACTATCCCCTATTTTGTAAACGCTATAAATTTTGCGCAAACCAACCGATAAACGCTTATTGCGATTTTTTTTTTACCAAAAATAGGTAGAAGAATACGTATCGGCCTAAACTGAGGGAAAAAAAATTATTCGATATTTTTGGGGGATATTTATTATAGCAAACAGTAAAAAAAAATCTATCTTTGTTTATAGCGCAAAAAGTAAAAACCGCAGAGGTGATCAAATACCACCAAAAGAAAGCTCTATTTGTGGGAAAAAAAGGACGCCAATTTTGTTTGGGAGCCACGTCGCACGACCGCGCAATTGTCAGTTTAAAGCGACCCAGTGCCGAATCGCAAAAAGGGGCAAGGTCCTTTAGCTGCATTTTGGTCAGGGTCTTAAGTGGTTAAAGACCTTTAAAAATGTACATAGTTTGTCACCGCTGCCCGGGTGTGCTCAATTTTAAAGCATGATGTGCTTGGTATCTGCGTGCTCGGCATAAGATCATATTTAAAATTTTACCAATACTTGGGGCCAGATCCACGTACATCGGCGCATATATAGGCAGGCGTAGTGCATCTCATTTCTGCTACGCCGGATCAACTTAGAGAGGCAAGTACCGTATCCTCAGAGTATTTCCGCCCAACGTTGCGCCGGCGCGACGTGAATTCCTAGGCGTAAGCCGGCGTAATTCAAAGTAGGAAGGAAGTGGGCGTGTTCCATTGAAATGAACCGTGACCCCATGCAAATGAAGGGCCGAACGAACAGCGCATGCGCCGTGACGCTGACTATGTCCCACGCCTCTCTGCGCATGCTCAGAACTAGGCCCGGCGTAATCCCTGAGATACGCCCAGGGCATAAATACGCCCAGACATGCGCCCGTCGAGTGCAAAAGTACATCCGCTTGTTCCCCCCTGAAGCAAGGTACTTTTGCTGGTTGTTTTGCTGCTGTTTTTTTTTTGAGCCATGTCTGCTCCAGCTGCTGAGAAGAGGAGGAAGTTGAACTATTCCCCACAGGAGAAGGAGTGATTATCAGGGCCATGGCCCAGTTGATGTCTTCCTCCATGGTGCAGAGAGTGCCAACACCACCAAGGCCAGGAGGACAGAGATCCTGTCGCAGATTGCGGCTGATGTGAATGCGTTGGCATATGAGGTCAGGGCCACCAATGACATTAAAAAAAAAAAAAAAATTATTTGCGTCGCCTGATCAAAGGTAAGATGGCGAGGATGAGGGCTCATGCCAGGGGCACTGGAGGGGACCAGCAACTACCTTGACGCTCACTCCTGATGAGCAGGTGGTTGCCCAGTGCCTCCACAGGCATCAAGTGGAGGGAGTTGAGGGCTTTGACTCTTTGAGGATGCCTTGAGGACAGGTAAGTGTGTTTTTATCTCCTATCTGTGTGGTAGCATGTGTGGGGGTGGAAGGAACATGTGACAAGTGTGGATCCAACATGTGAATGTTTTGTGTCATCCACAGATGTGCAGGAGGGTGCTGGCCATCTGCTGCCGGTGGCTCTACAATACCATCCCCTCGGACATCAGTCCGAGTCAGACCCCCTGGCAAGCCAGGAGTCATCAGTGGAGGGGAGTGGCCACACCTCTCCCTCAGGAGGTGGTTGAGGAGGAGGTGACCAGTGGAAACGAGGTCAGGCTCAATTTGGAGGAGTTCCCCCCTTTGGCTGGGGACCAGTCAGCCCTCCATCAGGGGTAGCCCCTTCCAGTCCTCCCCCAACAGGCTTCCCCCTCAAGGGTCTCCCCCTTCTCCAAGGCCCCAAGCCTCTTCTGGCCACAGGAAGGTGTCCAGGAAGACTAGGGGGGTGTCTGATGTTTCTTCCGGAACACCTCAGGAGGGGACCAGACCCGCCATCTGGGTGAGGTGGCCATGCAGATGGAGCAGCAAGGCCTCCTATGCCACCATGACAGAAGCTGTCCAGGACGTTGGCGCAAATACGGCTGCTGTGGTCACCTGCCTGGGGGATCTGCAGGCCACCACAGCAGGCCTTGTGGATGAGGTCCACGCCCTGGCAGAGGCTGTCAGGGAAAATACAGCTATCATCCAGGCCAAGGGGAGGCAGTCCAGGCTGCTTGCAGGCCGACACAAATGTGGTCCTCACGCCGCATCGCCCTGGCGTTGGAGGGCAGGCTGCCAGCCATGGAGAGACCAGGGGATGCTCCTCCTCCTCCTGATTCCCCTCCCCCCCATGAGTCTCCCATGAGGAGCCGGGGTCATGGCAGGCGTGGGCCACGTCAGCGCCGCTGATGATTTTTTTTGGTGTTTATTTTTTTATACTCAGGTTATGAGTTTTTTATGTTTTTGTAGCCCAAGCACACGGTCAGTAGTGCATGCTACAGTGTGAGTGTGTTTGAATGTGGGGGTAACAATCCTGCCGGAAAAGGGGGTGTCACCCTCGGTTGTTGGGAGAGGTGATCCCCAGGACCGTGTGAAATGTGGTGGTGAATGGACAGCAACATAATTGGAGCCTTGATGGGGCGTTGCTGCTCCCAAGTCCTGCATTGTGGACTTGGGCTAATCCAATGTGATGAGGATGTGGGGTGTGTGGCTAGGGATCACAGTGATGTCATGCGTGCATTCTGCTTGTGCCATGATGAATGTGTGTGTTTTAACGTGCAAAGATGCCTACTGTAGGCATTTCCTGACTGCTCTTCCCTCAGCAGACGGGGTAGCCTCGTTAGGGGGAGAATGTCTGGTTCGGGGGTCAGGTCATTACGTATGTCAATCTCCGGGCCCTTTCTCACCGCGATGTTGTGCAGCATGCAACATGCACCAATGATCTGGCACAAAAAGTTTGGGGAATACAACAGGGCACCCCCCGACTTATCCAGGCATCGGAAACGGGACTTCAGGAGGCCAAAGGTGCATTCCACCACTGCACGGGTACGTGTGTGTGCATCATTGTATCTTCTCTCCTGGGGTTTCAGGATTCCGGAATGGAGTCATGAGATGGTGCATATGCAGAGTCACCTGTAAGGGAAAAGACAGGAGGATGTTAGTCGTGCATGTGCCCCTCGTGATTTCTGCATCACTCACCAACCAGCCAGCTGTCCCCATACACGTTCTGTTCAAATTCTGTTGGGATGGTGCTTTGACGGTATATGTAGCTGTCGTGGCTGGACCCTGGGTGTTTGTCACGGATGAGGCATTGGGCATCGGCTATCACCTGTACGTTGATGGAATGCCAATGCTTACTATTGCGGTATATGTTCTCTGTATCACTGGGGGGCCGTAGTGCCACATGTGTGCAATCAATGGCCCCCACGGTGCGTGGGAATCTTGCAATACTGTAGAGGATCATGCATTGCCTTCTGCCGCGATGCTCCTGGTGGGTGGGGCCATGCGTCTGAGGATTGCGGGGACAACCTGGTGCACACATCTGCTAATGGAGGAATGGTGCCATCCCAGCCACAACTCCACTTGTAGCTGGAACGAGCCACTGGCAAGGAAATGGAGTGTTGCCAGTACCTTGACCAGTGGCTCCACTGCATGTGAGCGGTTTGTCTGGCTGATGATGTCATCTTTAGGGTTGTGGTTAATTCCAGGATGGCAGCAGGGCTGAATCTGAAGATGCGATACACCTCCGAATCCCCCATGCCAAAGACGTTTAGGCGCGTCGGTATATCCGCTCCCGGCCCTCCTCCTACGCGCCTGTGAAGCCAGTAGTATAGCTATGACCATGGATTGCCCCTGGCATGTTGGATTGTTTCCTGCAAGTGTGGATGCTCAGCTCGTCCGTAACGGTGCTGCTGAAGCTGCTCTCCAGCTGACCTGTGCATGTCTGCTGCTGACTTACCCCTGCTTTATGAGGGGTAACTTTAGGCCGGACGTACAACTTACGCGCGGCGCGCGAAGCCCGCGTCGGGCGCACGTACGTTCATGGATCGCCTTATCTCCCTCATTTGCATATTTGAATTGCAAATCAATGGTGCGTCCAGCGTATATATGCGCCCACGATGCGCCGGCGCAGAAAAGTTACGTCGGTCGGAAAAAGCCGCTTTATTAGGCCGGGTACACACGGACAAACATGTATGGTGAAAGCGGTCCCGTCGGACCGTTTTCCACCATACATGTCTGCCAGAGGGCTTCTGTACGATGGTTGTACACACCATCGTACAGAAGTCCGCGCGTAAACAATACGCGGGGGCGTGTCCCGCGGTGTCGCCGCGTCGATGACGCGGTGTCGCCCGCGACAATGACGCGGCGACGTGCGCGGGCCCGCCTTTAAAATGCTTCCACGCATGCTCGAAGTCATTCGACGCATGCGAGGGACGGCGGGCGCCTGGACATGTACGGTAGGTCTGTACTGACGACCGTACATGTCCCGAGCGGGCTGAATTCCAGCGGACTGTTTTAAAACAAGTCCAGGAATATTTGTCTTCTGGGAAAAGGCCCGGCGGGCAAATGTTTGCTGGAATTTGGCCCGCTCGCGCCTCCACACGAGCAAACATGTCTGCTGAAACTGGCCTGCGGCCAGTTTCAGCAGACATGTTTGCTCGTGAGTATGGGGGCCTTAGGCGTATCTAGTTTTGTGGATACGGCGCATAGTTACACCGGCCTATATTTACACTACGACGCCGCGCATCTCGAGATACGCCGGCGTAAGTGCTTTGTGGATCTGGCCCATTGTGTTTTTGTGCATTAAGATTCAAAACTTATGTATAAAGTGAATGTGAGAGATGACATCACTAAGGGAGCAAGGGAAGAGGTGGAATAGGGTAGAGCTACAAAGGACGGAAAACTAAAGGGAAAAGTAATACTGGGTGTATGCTATAGGCCACCTAACCGGAGTGAGCAGGTGGAGGGGGACCTCCTATCACAATTTGAATTATGTCCAAGTGTCATTATAATGGGGGATTTTAACTATCCAGACATAGACTAGTGGAAGGAACCGCGCATTCACCTAAGGCTTGCCAGTCCTAAATGTCTTGCAGGACAATTTCATGGGTCGATGGTAAATGCACCAACTAGAAACAAAGTGTTGGCTAGACCTACTGATTACCAACATACAGACCTGAGCACAGATGTGGAAATATGGTTCAATTTAGGAAATGGTAATCACAGGTCAATTTGTTTTGAGCTATAAATCACACAAATAGGAAACCTAAGGGGGATACAAAGACAATGAATTTCTAAAAGAGCCAACTCCCCTAAACTATGAATTGTGTTGTGGATAATCCTGCGCTGCCAGTGAAAAAGTAAAGCTGCTAACATAGCTAAGCTAGCTAAAAAAAGCAGTGAAGAAAATAGTATGGTATATGTGTAGCGCTAAATGATACAATAAATAATAAAATAATATATCAAAAATTAACATAAATATTGCTATATAAAGCAAAACAATAGTGAAAATTATTCAGTGAAAATCTCAAACAGATGTGAACCAAATAATGATAATAAGTCCTCTCCCTTGCCCTGCCTAACCTGTGTTCCATCCTGTGGTGCAGGTCACGACACGCATGTGTGACCTCTCGTAGGCCCAATAGTGATTTGGCCTTTTGGTTTCTGCCCTGGAGTCATTTTTCCATCTGACCCCCGGGGCCTGTTCCTATTTTCCCCTGTCTGCCCTTCCCATCTACCCAGACTTTGCTCTCGATGGTGTGACTCGGTGTCCAATCCCGGTCTGTTTTTCAATATGGTGTCTTGGGTGAGTGGCATTTCGATTTTTGTACATCATTGTTTATTTTATTATATTGTTATGGGAGGAGACCATGCACCCCCACTTTTATCCTTATGTTGGGGTGGACAGGTCCTCTTCATGAGTATGTTTGTTGTTCACTTTTTGATTTATCTGCATATATTTTCTTCATAGAACCTGTCTGCGTAAAAACATTGGCTCCCTGAAGAAGACCGCTGCTACGAAGGTCGAAACGCTTAGGGGCTTTTTTCGCACATAGTGCGTATATGCATATAGTACTGTTCAAATTTGAATTATCATTGATACCATGTTGTGATTGTATTTATTTGCCTTTCTTTTATGGATTGATTTTATCAAAGCTCATATCCTGAGTTCCCTTTTTTGTCTAGGGGCTCTTTTTGATACCCTATCAATAAATTTATACTTTTTACCTACTGTACATTATTTATACCGTGCTGCAACACAAACGCCCCTAGGGGGAAATTTCCTTTCTTCAAAACTCTTATTGGGGTGGACATTATAATAAAATCTCACACAAAGTTGGCGTGCAAAACCCAAGTGTGTGTTCAAGACTGAATATTAAAATTACTTATATTAGTAACGATATAAATAATGAACAGCCATGTGGGATAAAACCACGTTTTAATAGAAGGCTGCTAGAAATTATATAAAAAAAGTGGACTTTTACAAAAAGAAACGCCCATGATTCAAATCATGATGTTAAAATTGGGTGTAAATTCCCAAAACAAAATCTTATATAGATGGGAGCATGAGCTGGACCCTCATAGGATGTAATACAAACATTTGCCGCATAAAATATGCCATATAAAATTGTAAAGGCTGAACCCACATATGCATATACAAACACAGAAAAGTTGTACTCAAATGCAATTTTAAAATTAAATTAAAATAAAACCAAGAATTTGAGTTAAAAAATGAAAAAACAAATAAAAAAGAAAAGGCAAGGGGAAAAATAAATGGTTATATTAATGTGTAGTTGGCAGACAACCCCATAGTATTAAATATCAAGCCATGTTGATGAAGGAATTAATGTCCCATTCTACATTCAAACCTGACGGACAATGGGATTGGAGCTCATATATCTAAAAAGTTTCCAGACGTGAGACTCCCCTTGTCATGGCACCCCTCTCCATGGGGGTATATATCTGTCAATAATGACAAACTTGGTGCCTGTGGGGTCTCTATTATGATAATGTCTGTAATGCCTGGGGACGTGTGTTTAGTATCGCCGCCCTTGATGAGAGTGATATGCTCGCCCACTCTCATAAAAAAAGAGCGGACGTACGACCAACGTATTGCATCCCACAGGGACAAGTGATCAAGTATACAACATGTTTAGTTTTGCACGTACAAAATTGTTTGATCTTATACTGCTTGTTGGTCATAGTAGATGCAAATTGGGTCGTTTTACATCTCCCTAGTGCAATGTGCTGGCATACCTTGCACTTCTTACATGGGAAGAAGCCCACTAGGTCGTGAAAAAACGAACTGCCGACTGGGGGGTTAATAATATTGGGGGCTATCCTGCTCTGCAGCGAGGCGCCCCTTAAAAACCACTTTCGCTCTTTCTGGCAATAAAGAATTTAAAACATTGTCATTTTTGAGAATATCCCAATGTCTATTGATGATATTCTTAATTTGTTTGTGTTGGATGGAGTATGAAGTCACCATAGCAAACTTAAAATTCTCATCAACAGGACGTTTAGGTTTAACCGATATCAGAGAACGTCTGTCTAAGGCCGGGTACACACGGGCAAACGTACGATGAAACCGGTCGTCGGACCGTTTTCACCGTACATGTCTGCCCGGGGACTTCTGTAGCGATGGCTGTACTAACCATCGTACAGAAGTCTGGCGCGTAAACAATACGCGGGGCGTGTCCGCGACGATGACGCGGCGACGCCGCGGCGACGTGGGCGGGCCTGCCTTTTAAATGCTTCCACACATGCGTCGAAGTCATTTGACGCATGCGAGGGACGGCGGGCGCTCGGACATGTACGGTAGGTCTGTTCTGACGACCATACATGTCCGAGCGGGCAGGATTCCAGCGGACGTTTTAAAACAAGTCCAGGAATATTTGCCCGCTGGGAAAAGGCCCGGCGGGCAAATGTTTGCTGGAATTCTGCCCGCGTCGCGCCTACACACGACCGAACATGTATGCTGAAACTGGGCCAAACAGTAAAGTTTTTTGTAATTCTGAATCTACATCTGCAGCTGCATAGCCTTTATCTATAACCTCTGTTTAAGAGTCTCAGCTTGCGCCAAGTAGGTTTCTGTGTCCGTGCAATTACTGCGTAGCCTGAGAAATTGGCTGCGGGGAACAGAACGGAGCCAGAATGGTGGTGGCAACTGTCCACAGGGATGAAACTATTACGGTCCGTGGGCTTAAAAAAAGTCTGGAAGTTGAATTTCTGATTCACAATCCTTATTTCAAGGTCAAGAAAATGTATCTCGCTTGACTGAATTCGTAAGTTAGGGAAATACCCCTGTCATTTCGAATTCAGATTTTCGAAAAATAATTTTAAAGAATCAGAACTGCCATTCTATAGGAGGAGGATCAAATGCTATAAGTGTCACCGGCGCAAAGAAATATATTTTAAATAAATAAGTGATCTGCTGCAATACTGTGTTAGACCCTCAGTAGAGGGTTAAAAGTGCATATAAGGAAAAATGTTACTGCGCTGATCTAATTATCCAAAAAGTGCAATTTAGCTGTGAACTAAATTAGTGCACAAACAACCATAAATAAAGTGCTATAATCAAGTACAACGACATGATTGACATACTTTATGTGGGGGGGGGTGGATAAACATACGTGGAGTCTATCACGCATACCAAAGTAAAATATAAGTGGATGTTGTAAAACTACATCGAAATAAAATAAACAGTGGTTAATTGTCACATGGAACATTCAGTGACAAAATACTGCACGTTGTGCTCCTGGGTGGAAATATTATCCGCTGATAGTGCTCCTTAACCCCCTTAGGGCGGTAACCCGAGCGTGACTCGGGGTGGGGCTTCCAATGTTAGGATCGGTATCCCCGAGTCACGACAGTCAACTTCTCTTCTTTAGCGACTGCTACAACACCCTGTACCCTTAATAATCCCTCCCCAGATACAACACCCTGTACCCCTTAATAAATCCCTTAAAAAAACTCTGCATTGACTGCCCTAGTCAAGGAAACCCAGGCCACTCATCTTAGCGACTGTTACACCCCAATTTAGAATCCCCAAAAAAAAACTAGCAACCCCCATTTTAATTCCAGAACCTCTGAAGACCCACTGGCCGACAGACAGACCCCCTGAAACCGTCACATTCAAAACTAACACAACACTTAAAACAGAAAAACACAAACGTCAAACAAAGACATTAAACAAACTTCAAACCGTCAGAAAGGAACGATGGGTTAAAAAACTTTGCTTTAAGATCTCTCCCATCTTAAACTGTCAGGTGCAACAAAAGCGGATCAAGGGAGCTGCAGATTTTGAACAGGGTCTCTCCATTCAAGCTTCCGTTGCGACTGGTCAGATAAAAGCAAAGGCACGTTGGGCAGCCAATTGATGTAAACTCATTACTTAATTGATATCCTGATAAACTCAGGGTTACATCATTTCTGCGGAAGACCCAAATTACTATGGGTGAAACAATGCAATCTTATGGAGAAAGATTCACATGCTCACCTCTGGCTCGATTCCAACAACAGGAAGGAGAAATCCTCCTCTCTTTAGCTTTATTAAAAATACAACATTACAAAAATGCATTCTCATTCGCAACCCACACATTCACAACCCATTTCACCCACCCCCTTGTGAGGCTGTCATTGGCCAGTTCATATAAGGGATGGTTTCTCTTCCCACAAGTCCGTTCCATGTTCTTCTTGAAAAATCCACACGTGTCATTCAGGCATAGGAAAGTTCCTTGTCAGCTCAGCAAAGCAGGAAAGGGGGAGGGGTAACTTCCTCTTCCACACAGAGCAAGGAACGAGAAGGGGGTTTTGAATCTAGGAATGCAGGGGGGGGGGAATGAGCCGAACACAACATTTTGAGAGATGAGAAGCAGAAGAGAAAATGTAAACTGAACTTTTCCCTTATCCCTTTTGTATATCCATCCAAGTTGAAATATACTTTAACAACATGTCTGACAAAACTTATCAAATAGGAATTTTTTTCCCTAATCCACCACAGATACACAATAAATGGTTCAGGAAATATAGATACTCTGTTTAGAGAATTAATTTGGAAAGGAGGTACAAGCCAGAATAGGGCTGCAGACTCTGCAGCTGCCAACAAGGGAAGGGGGAATGGCAGTACCACATCCATGTTGCTATTTTCTGGCAGCACAATTGCAGCATCTCGGAGTAAAAATAGAACCAGAAGAGATAAAAACGGAAACCTAATGATCACGGGGCTCCCCATAAAACAATTATAGAGGTGCTGGAGGCGAATTCATTCATTAATTTAACCCCTACAGTTAAGATGGCAGTCAAAGTATGGAAAGCCGCAACGGCAGCCGGAGGACAGGTGGGAATACTTTAAAAACGTTTTCGCTACCCTAAGAGAGGAATAATGAAATTCCTAATTACACGTTCTACAAGTATCTCCAAATTAGCGCGAGATATGCGGCGTAATTGAAATTTGCGTCGCGCGTATATTGCGCCTGATCCTCAAAACGAGATACGCCTGAAATTCCGGTATTCCGTCCTACCTAAACGAATTACCAACCGGCGCTTCTTCGCGCTCAAAATACGCTAGACACGGCGCTGTTTTAATAGGCAAAGATGCAAATGAGGAGATAGGGCGATCCACAAATTAAGTGTGTGCGCCGTAGATTACGCCCTGTGCGCTTCTGTTAGTTTTCCCGGCGGGAAGTTACACTTTATAAAAGCAGCCCTAATTTTACACCTGCCGCTAAAGCAACACCATTAAGGAAGAGCTGAGCACACACACTTGCCGGACTACAATCTGTCTGCCAACATGCCAGGGCCATCCATGATCATAACTGCACTAGTGACTTTAGACGCCTAAGAAGGAGGAGGGAACAGAGAGGAGGAGGGCACAGGAGAGGGTATACCGCAGACCCTAGATGTGTTTGGCATGATGCTTCTGAGGTGTATCGCAACTTCAGATTCAAACGTGAAGCCATCCTGGAATTAACCACAATCCTGCAGGATGACCTCACCAGCCCAACACAACGCTCACATGCAGGCAGCCACTGATCAAGGTAATGGCAACACTGCAATTCCCTTGCCACTGGCTCTTTTCAGCGCACAAGTGGACGTGTGGCTGGGATGGCACAATCCCTCCATGAGCAGATGTGTGCACCAGGTTGTCCCTGCAATCCTGAGACGCATGGCCAATCAATTCATCAAAACCCTCCCAGGAGTCCAGCGAATGGACACAATGACAGAGTTTTTTCAAATTGCTGGATTCCCACGCACCATCGGGCAATTGATTGCACACATGTGGCACTACAGCCCCCCATGAGACAGAGCACATGTACCGGAATAGGAAGCACTGGCATTCAATCAATGTACAGGTGATAGTGGATGCCAAATACCTCATATGACACGTCTGTGCCAAAATTTCCAGGATCCAGCCATGACAGCTACATATTCCGTCACAGCAAACATCTCCAGAGAATTGGAACAGAATGTGTATGGGGACAGCTGGCTGGTTGGTGAGTGACATGGGAGTCAGGTATGACTGTCCCCCCCCCCCCCCCATGATGCAGACATCACAAGGGGCACATGCATGACTAACATCCTCCTGTCTTTTCCCTTCCAGGTGACTCTGCCTATGCACTTGGACCCCATCTTATGACTCCATACCGGAACCCCCCAAACCCCAGGAGAGGAAAGATACAATGCTGCACACATACGCACCCGTGGAGTGGTGGAACGCACATTTGGCCTCCTGAAGTCATGTTTCCGATACCTGGATAAGTCTGGGGGTACCCTGTTGTATTCCCCAGACTTTGTGTGCCAGAGCATCGGTGCATGTTGCATTCTGCACAACTTCGCAGTGAGAAGGGGCCTGGAGATTGACATATGTGATGACCTGACCCCCGAACCAGACAATCCCTCCCCAACCAACTCTACCAGGTCTGCTGAGAGAACAGCAGCCAGGAGACGCCTCGCAGAAGGCATCTTTGCACAGTAAACACACACATTAATTATGTCACAATGAGAATGCATGAATGCACACCACTGTGGTCCCTAGCACAGACACATCACATGCACATCTAATTGGATTAGTTTCAAGTACCCCCCCAATGGTACCTGGGAGCAGTAACGCCCCGCCACGGCTCCAATTATGTCACTGTGCATTCATACACCATTCAGGGACCTGGGATTACTTCCCCCTGGTCCTGGGGATCCTTACTCCACCAAAACTGAGGGTGACACCCTTATTTCATCAGGAATGTCACCCCCCACATTCACACATCATTCACACACATTAAACAAATCATAAGTACAGTATACCAAACAAAATCATAAAAATAAAAAAAACAAAAGTACCCTGCAAAATTAATGGCGGCGATTGCTACGCCTGGGCCACCCACGGGCACGGCCAACCAAAGGAGCCTCCTGGGGGGTGTGTGAGCAGGGGAAGGAGGATCTTCATGGGGGGGGGGTAGTGAGCAGGGGAAGGAGGATCTTCATGGGGGGGGTGTGAGCAGGGGAAGGAGGATCATCCTGGGGGCTGGGAGAGGCACGGGAAGGAGGAGCCTCCCCTGGTGACTGTCCTTCCTGCTGGGCCTGCCCTCCAAGGCCACTGCTATCCTGGTCAGACAGTTTGTGAGGGCAGCCGTATTGGGCTGGCCAGCCTGGGTCAGGGGCGAGTCACCTCCTGAGGCCACGCCTGTTGTGGCGGTCAGCAGGTCACACAAGCATGTGATGACCGCCAATGAGTTTGTGGCCCCATCGTGAATTGCCTCCCTCATTGCACGCAGGCTGACCTCCATCTGGCTCAGAGTCTATTTTATCTAAACCAGATTGCGGGTCTGCCGGGCATTGTCCCCTCTGCAGACCTGGTCGGCAGACGCTCGGACCACCCCCCTGGTCTCCTGGGTCGCCATCCTGCCTGCCGCTGAGGCTTGTGGCCCTGGAGGAGGGGAGAGAGAGACCCTTGTGGGTTGAGGCCTGTTGGGGGAGGAGTGGGAGGGGCTACCCCTGATGGTGGCCTGACTGCTGCCAGCCTCAGGGGTAAACAAATCAGAGGCCAAAAGGACTTCCCTGCCAATCTGCATATCTTCTTCCTCAGCCTCCACCCCCTCATCCTCCTCCCCCTCAACCTCCTCATGAGGCGAGGTGTGGCCACTCCCCTCCCCTGGGGAATCCTGCCCTTCTTGGGACTCCTCAGCAGCCTCTTGTCCTGGTGATGGTGCAGCAGCCTGGCCTGATGGGCCAGCAACCTCCTGGCCTGATGGGCCTGCAATCTCCTGGCCATCTGTGGAGGACACAGAACAATCACAGGTTTGAGGATCCACCCACACATGCTAATCACCAGATAGAAAAACACAAAAACTTACCTGTCCTCACAGGAACATCTGATTGATAGCCACGCAGGCCCACCACCTGCTGTGGGTGGAAACACCGGGCCACTGCCCATTCCTCCCCAGTCAGCCTGATGGGCCAGGGTCGCCTCCTCCAGTGCCCGTGCATGGGCATTGACCCTGGCCATCTTGCCACGGACCAGGCTCCTAAGATCGTTGATCTTCTTTTGGTATGCCACTGGTGGTCTTTGCTCCCCCCCCCCCCCCCCCGCCGCATTGATCTGATCCGTTATTTTTTGGATGATCGCCTTCCTCTGGGCCGGGGAGGTGTTCCGGCTCTCAGGGCCATGTAAATAAACGCCCATATTGGACGATGGCCCGAGCAAGTATTTGCTTCTCTAGACCCACTGAAAAATTTAACTTTCTGCGCTTGGGTGCCATCACAGCCACCACATCAGCATCCAACAAAAAACAAACACAACAAACAAACAAAAATACTTACACAACAAACAAACAAAAAAACTCACAGAAGAAACACACACACAAATCTAAACACAACAAGCAGACAGCTACTATAAATTCAAAAACAAACACGCAAAAAACAAACAAAAATACACTTAGAAAAAAAACAAACAGAAAAACATTCAGAAAAAAAACAAACAGAAAATACACTCAGAAAAAAAAAACAAACAGAAAATACACTCAGGAAAAAAAAACACCAACTACACTCTACTACTAGCCTCCAAAACTTTTATCTCACACACAACTCACCAACACACACCAACAAACGACAGAGCAGAAGCAACTTGCTCTAGGAAAGGGGAACACAGGGATATACTTTTGCAAGGCAAGTGTGTTTGTCTGGGGCTATTTATACACAGGGCGGTCCTAAAACTAAGTACACTTGGCCTTTTTCCTATCTCACTGATTGTGCCGAGCAAAGTTCTGCACATGCCCAGTGAGGAGCAGATTCGTGCGTGCATGCGCAGTACGGCCGGCCCTTCATTTGCATGGGGTCACGGCTCATTACAATGAAGCACGCCCACTTCCTTCCCACTTGCAATAACCCCGCCTTACGTCTCGAATTTAAGTTACACTTTGCGCAATTTTGGACGCAAATGCGCTGTGGATACGGCACTTATGACACAAAATTAGGGCGCCTTAACTTAAATGACATAAGTTTTGAGTAACTTAATTTGCACCGCTGTTTGTGGATCTGGCCCCAAGTCTCCCAAAAACTAGGCGGGGGGGATAGAAAAGAAAGGGTTTATCTCTAAAATCTACCCGTATATATATGAAGGGAATATTGAGGGACCAGAGCAGCTTAAATGTAGGAAGAAATGGGAGGAAGATCTGGGAACCATAAGCGGGCGATCAATGGAGGAAGGTGTTGGAGAGAGGGCATATGGCCACAGTTTCGCCCGCCATCAGAGATATCATTCTTAAAGATGATACATAGGATGTACTATACCCCAAAAAGACTATTTCGATTTGGTTGGAGAGCAGATGCGAGATGACGTATGGGACTAAGTTGGAGATGGACCCTAGAACGTGTATATTGGGATATGGGAGGAAAGAGGGTGGGGGGGGGCTGAGCACCATAAAAGCAGTGATAAAGGTGCCTCTTTCAGGCAAGAAAACTAATTGCTCAAAGATGGCAAGCAGTAAACCCCCCCCCCCCCCCAACAATAAGTGAGTGGACTAATGCAGTGACAGCAACAGTATGGAAAGAGAAAGCAGTTTATGCTTCTTATCAGAAGAATTATTAAGGAATTTGATAAAATCTGGAACCTGTGGCTGCTTAGGATAGGTTTACTCTGTGTAAAAGGATGTTTATCAAATGGGTGAATAAGGGTGGGAGGAGGGTAGACAAAAGAAATGAATGAGGGAAAACTATAAGGTTATGACATGCGGGGAATGTGCAATATTTTGTAAAAGAAAAATTAAGAATGTAACCTGTTTTTATATATGATGAAATTTTTTTATAAAGATAATTAAATAAAAAAAGAAAAGGCAGCATTTAAAGTGCTAGCAATTTAGCCAAGCTAGCATTCAACTGCTGGGCATGTGGATGGCTGGGAGCGAACTTCTTTCTGCAGTGCAGCAGCCGGGGCAGGGAAATTTGCAAGATACATATGTTACATAGCAACAGTGCGATCTGCTGCACACGTATCAAAAAAGGCCCACACCAAAGACTTTTGTAATAACTTGCAGGGACAGCAGCGCCATGCACACATGCAGTGTGATGCAGTTGGTGTGCTAACCTTAAGCTGGCCCCTGGAGGGCATCCTGCCTCGTTGGAGATGTGCCTAGTCCTCCTCTCTCCTATCAGGCACCCACATAGTCAGTGACCTCATCATCCCCTCCCTCTTCATCACTGGAGCAAACCTGGCAGTATGCTGCAGCTGGGGGAACATGACTGCCAGTTTGCTACCCTTCTTGGGCACCCCCTCTCTCTGGGCTCGCATTACTACCTTCCTCAAGCTGGGTATCATCATCGGAGCCTTCAAAACGCTGCACATCCTCCTGCAGCATGTACCCAACACTGTGGTCAAACAGTTGAGGGCACTCTTCAGGAGGACATGGTAGGGTTAGGGAAGGAGTGGCTGATGCCATTGAGCCGAGGGAAGAGGCCGCTTTGGCAGACAAAGTACCCTGAGGCTGGGTGGGAGAGAATGAGGAGGATGAGAACGGCTTGGTCATCCACTCTACCAACTCTTCAGCATGTTGCGGTTCAACATGGCCAGCTGCCGAAAAAAAAGGATGTGTGCCCCAAGGCCACGTGCTGATGAGGGTGCACCGTGTCCACGACCAACACTGTTGTCTCTAGACACAGAGCCTGCTTTCCCTCTTTTATTGGCCTGAGTGTGTCTGCCTCTCCTTGTTGGCCTTCCAAACATACTTTATTTGATGTATTGCAATAGGTAGGTACACAAGGAATTGTCTGCAGTCAGCTTTAGCTGCACACTGTGGCCAGTATACAGTACACTGACTTAATATACTGCAGGTTAGCTCAATCAACTGCCTGTATTATCAGTAATAGAAAAGCAATAGTCTGCAGTGAGCTTTACGTGCACACTGTGGCCAGTACACACTACAATGACTAAATATACTGCAGGTTAGCTCAATCAACTGCTTGTATTATCAGTAATAGAACATCAATAGTCATGAGCTTTACGTGCACACTGAAGTATACACTACACTGACTTAATATACTGCAGCGAGAATAACAGTAACACTCTGACGTGAGATCTAGCTAAACTGAATACAGTGTGTGTATATATATATATATATATATATATATATATATATATATATACACACACACACAACTCCTAGGATATATACTAAATACACTGACTGCAGCTAACTGAATCGCCTGCCTGCTCTATCTAAAATGAAATGACACTCTGACTCTATCTCTCTCAGACTCTCTTGGCCGCCGCAACACACTACACAAGGCCAACACGCAGGCGGCCTTATATAGTGTGGGTCGTGTACCTACTCCCCTGAGCCATGATTGGCCAAAGGCACACTTCCTTAGGCCAATTACGGCTCTCTGTACTGACGGTGCTGTGATTGGCCAAGCATGCGGGCCATAGTGCATGCTTGGCCAATCATCAGCCAGCAATGCACTGCAATGATGCAGTGAATTATGGGCTGTGACGCGGCACTCGAATTTGACGCGAATGTCCCATATTGTTCGAAATTCGGCAAATGGCCGAACAGACATGAGTTCGACTTGAACACGAACCTTGTCCCTAGATGTGGTGTATTTAGATTTTGCAAATGCATTTGATACAGTTCCCCATAAACAAATAAAAACAAAGAAATTTGCGCTAACCAAAAAATATGTAAATAAATAAATATGAATTAATAAAAAATTGAGTGTGTTAAACCCGAAGGCAGCAATAAACGGTGCATATACACATAAATAACATAGAAAAAAAGAAAAACTGCGCCAACTCTATGAGCCAGTTATGATACCGGAAACGAAAAATGTTCAATATGAATAAAAACATAAAAAATTTAAAAAATATATAAATTAGTCCAAATAAATGTCCTGATAAGTATGAAACACAGGATATGCAGCAGGAATCTTTCAGCTGAATTCTGATAACACCGCAGTGAAAGGTATAACAAATCAGTGAGACCACCACCACATAGATAGCCTCTTACCAGATTGCTAAGAGGGAATAGCCTTGAGCAAAATACACCACTCTGTGTTAAGACCAAATCCGAGGAAATCCTGATCAAATCATCCAAGGGAAAAACATCCAAGGGAGAAGAGCAAGCTATCCAGGAAATCCAGTCCTCCACAGTTCCCCATAAACGTTTACTGTACAAAGTAAGGTCCGTGGGCATGGACCATAGGGTGAGTACATGGATTGAAAACTGGCCACATGAGGCGAGTTCAGAGGGTAGTGATAAATGGGGAGTACACAAAATGGTCTGGGGTGGAAAGTGGGGTCCCCCAGGGCTCTGTCCTGGGACCAATCCTATTTAATTTATTCATAAACAATCTGGAGGGTGAGATAAACAGCTCAATCTCAGTATTTGCGGATACTAAGCTAAGCAGGGCAATAACTTCTCCGCAGGATATGGAAACCTTGCAAGAAGATCTGAACAAATTAATGGGGTGGGCAACTACATGTATCACGCATCTGGTACTGGAGACCAATGGAGAGAGGGCTTGCCTTGCAGCTAAGTTCCAGACCCCCATGAGGGTGAAAACAGGAAAGGTCATGCCCAAAGAAGCACAGGTCGCCTGCTGGACTGTGTGCAGGAAGTTCTAGAGTACAGCTGGTGTGCTGGCGTAGAATCAACAGACAGGTGACACCCGTGAGGTGTTGCAGGATTCACATAATACTGCGACTGGAGCATGGTCAGAATAAAGAAAGGGGGTGTGGCCGGATGTGAGAGCGCTGGAGTGAGTGTGTGAGGGCCTCCACCTCCCCCCCCCCCCCCGGCTGAAAAAACATGCCGAGATAAAGCATCCAAAACTGTATCTTTACCCCCCAGAAGTTGAGACTTTGAAGCACCATAATGCACTCAAGGGCAGCAGTATAATCTCTGTTATCTGGACTGTCCGACCCTAATGTATGAGTTCTATGCAGCCCTTACCTGGTGTTCTCTGTGCCTTTGAGCTACCATACGCTGTTGGATATACACGCTGCAAGGATAGACAAATTAGAAAACGGAAATCGCAGAAATAAGGTCAGGATATTAGGTATGCCTGAACAGAGTGAGGGAGCTAATGCAATAGCATTCTTGGAGGGATGGTTTAGGGAGGTCTGTTTTTTAATGGGACAAAAATTTAATTCTATCAGGATTTTTCCCCAGACCTGCAGAGACGAAGAGGAGAATTTATTCCTGTCAAACGAATCCTTCAGAAACATAAATTGGACTATGCGTCACTTTATCCTGCACGCCTGCAAGTAATGGCGAAGGACGATACCAACTTTTTTGATACCCCAAAAAAGTGTGGAAGGTGGCTTGAGGAAAACAAGAAAGACCTTTTAAACCTTCTTTTTTTTTGGGGGGGGGGGGATATAAGCCATGTTTAGAACAGGATTGGCTTTTAGAATTTTTTTTTTTTTTATATAATAAATAATGCACAAAATTCACAAATTTGCACAACTTAGTAGCAGTATAAGAGTATGGACTGGAGCATGGTCAGAATAAAGAAAGGGTGTGTGGCCGGATGTGAGAGCGATGGAGTGAGTGTGTGAGAGCCTCCACCTTCCCTCCCGCCCCCCCCGGCTGAAAAAACATGCCGAGATAAAGCATTCCAAAACTGTTATCTTTACCCCCCAGAAGTTGAGACTTTGAAGCACCATAATGCACTCGAGGGCAGCAGTATAATCTCTGTTATCTGGACTGTCGACCCTAATGTATGAGTTCTATGCAGCCTTACCTGGTGTTCTCTGTGCCTTTGAGCTACCATATGCTGTTGCTGCTGAACTTGGTTGGCTGGAATCCAGAGGCTTGCGGGCATTGTGGGTGCGGAGCATTGGTGTGTGGTGGTCAGGAGGCTCCACGGCACGTACGTTGTCACTCAGCCTCTTGGCGTGGATTGCTTGATCGGACCCCGAGGAGCGGAGGAGACCGGAGGATGGACTTCACTGAACGGAGGATCGAGGGTGCACGAATACCCGAAAATCATGGAGCCGCCTGAGATCCTGCAAAATCCCACGAGATCGCGTATACGCGTGAGAGCGGGTCTCCTCGCTACTGTGTCTCTCTGCAGCAGGGACTGAGACCTGGCGCGGTAAAGCGATACTGAATGGGTAAAGACCCCCACAAAAGGGGAGAGGAGACAGCTGGATTACAAATGAGCTCTGTGTGCTGGATGGAGAAGTCCACTATCTTTGTGTTTAATTTAGAAAAATAGCTGGCTGCATAACACATATTAGTAGGAAAAATATCAGCATCCAATACCTGCGTCCTGCATCACTGGCAGCTATCAGTCACCCCTGAGCTTCTAAGACCATTTTTTAAACAAGGGGTTCCGCAGCAGATGAATTTGCAGTACAGTCCCCTATGATTAAAACAGTCCTGGTAGATTGGCCTCACATGTGATATTGGCTATACCATAAGCTATGGTTGGGTTGTTTGCATCTATACTCTTGTGAGGTACCTTCACTAATTGTAGGCTAATAATCCATAGACTAATAATCGCTCTCCCCCTTTTTTTTTTTTTTTTTGCTTTCTGATTTTAAGAGCAAATAGAAAACGGCGGTAAGAGGCACCTGCTGTAAGCTATAAAGGACTGTTAAATAGTACTGGTATTACATCAGGGTGATACAACAGGAGCGGACACTACAGGGGCACTAAAGTATTAAAGTATAAGCCGGGACACTAATATGCCCAACAAGCGTGGAGAAGAGGAGCAACCAGTCCAGCATTATCCAGTCCAAGAAGGAACTCAAGGAACCCAAGGCACCTGCTCTACAAAGACTCAGGCAGTACAACTACCCCAGGAGGGGATTAAGAACACCCAATCTGCAAAAAGTCAGGCAGTAGCAGCAGCGGCGGCAAAGCTGGAACGCTTCGCCCGAACCACCCTATTGCCAGCAAAGGGGATCCACCCTCAGCAACTAGTCCAAGCAGGATCAGCAGTGGATCGCAAAAGCCAGGGCAGGGGCCAGGTATTGGCCAGCCCATCCGCTGCGGCGAAGCTCAATACAAAAACTGTGAGTACTAAAGGGGCAGGGGGAGGAAAAATCAATACTGTAACTGCTATAATTGCTGTATTACCCCCTGCTAAGACAGTTCAGACCAACATGGAGAGAGCACTCACGGAAAGGGAGGAGGAACCTACGTTGAGGGATTTGTTGCATGCTATTAATGCCTGTAGAGACTCAATAACTGGTCTGGATGCAGACCTTAAAGGCATCAAGGGCGAGCTCCTCTTAATGGGGGACAGGGTGAGCAAGACGGTGGAAAAAATTACTGTGTTGGAGGAGAGACTTAGTACAGTGGAAGATGATCTTTCTCCCCTTAAACAAGTAATTACTGATATGAAAAAAAAGATGGATATACACGCTGCAAGGATAGACAAATTAGAAAACGGAAATCGCAGAAATAACGTCAGGATATTAGGTATGCCTGAACAGAGTGAGGGAGCTAATGCAATAGCATTCTTGGAGGGATGGTTTAGGGAGGTCTGTTTTTTAATGGGACAAGAATTTCATTCTATCAGGATTTTTCCCCAGACCTGCAGAGACGAAGAGGAGAATTTATTCCTGTCAAACGAATCCTTCAGAAACATAAATTGGACTATGCGTCACTTTATCCTGCACGCCTGCAAGTAATGGCGAAGGACGATACCAAATTTTTTGATACCCCAAAAAGTGTGGAAAGGTGGCTTGAGGAAAACAAGAAAGACCTTTTAAACCTTCTTTTTTTTGGGGGGGGGGATATAAGCCATGTGTAGAACAGGACTGGCTTTGAGAATTTTTTTTTTTTATATAATACATAATGCACAAAATTCACAAATTTGCACAACTTAGTAGCAGTATAAGAGTATGGACTTCCTTTTTTTTTTTTTTTTTTTTTGAACAATGTACAAATTTTACAAAATGCATAAATCTGCACAATTTAGCAGCAGGATGAGAGTATGGATGGTTTAAGAGAATTGTTGTTATTATAAAGAGGTGGGGGAGTTTAGGGGAAGAAGAAAATAACTAGAATTACAATAAAAAAAAAAAAAAAAGAGACGTACATTTGGAATATCATGCGAATGTAAAAATGTTGTATAATGTATTCTAATTGATATGCAATGGATGCCGAATAGGCATATGTATTAAAGAAGAAAGGATAAAATAAAGTGGATTAAAAAAAAAAGAATAAAGCCTAGGTCGTGAGCCGGGTTCGTATCAGAGCAGATGTGGTCAGGTGGATAGCTGGAGTCAAACACAGGAAGCAAACAGGAGACTGGTCAAGGACAAGATGGATCGGTAACAGGAGACACAGAAACAGGAATATCACGAATAACACACTGGAGGAGCTAAAGATCAACCAGCAAATGCAGACACTAGCAGACTTCCTTATATATGCCCTTACGGCCTGCTGGTAGAGATACTGGGTCCTAAAGTCCTTCTTCTGCCAGAGATGCTGGGTCCTAAAGCTTTTTTCCTGCTGTTGGTTCCCTGACATGGCAAATGAGGTATAACGTAGAAAATTTTGAAATAATGCATTTGGGTGGCAAAAATACGAATGCAATCTACGCACTACGGGGAGAACCTCTGGGGGAATCTAGGATGGGAAAAGGACGAAGGAGTCCTAATAGATGACAGGCTCAGCAATGGCATGCAATGCCAAGCTGCTGCAAGCAAAGCCAACAGAATATTGGCATGCATTAAAAAAGGGGATTAACTCCAGAGTAAACCGATAATTCTCCCACTCTACAAGATTCTGGACCAGCCACACCTGTAGTATGCTGTCCAGTTATGGGCACCAGTCCTCAGGAAGGATGTGCTGGAACTGGAGAGAGTCCAGAGAAGGGAAACAAAACTAATAAAGGGTCTGGAGGACCTTAGTAAAGAGGAAAGGTTAAGAGCACTGAACATGTTCTCTCTGGAGAGGAGATGCTTGAGAGGGGATATGATTTCAATGTACAAATACTGTACTGGAGACCCCACAATAGGGATAAAGGGAATTTTACAAGACACTCGGTGATTCACTAAATTAGAAGAAAGTGGTTTAAACCTTAACTGCGTAGAGGGTTATTTACTGTAAGGCCTCGTACACACGGACGGACTGTCCGATGAAAACGGTCCGCCGGACCGTTTTCATCTGAGATTTCTGTCTTGATGGTTGTACACACCATCAAACAGAAATCCGCGCGGACACGATGCACGGTGACGTGGCCGTGCCGTCGCCGCGTCATCGTCGCGTACAATACATGTGTCCGCGCGGATTTCTGTTTGATGGTGTGTACAACCATCAGACAAATCTCCGAGCGGACATGTCCGATGAAAACGGTCCGGCGGACCGTTTTCATCGGACAGTCCGTCCGTGTGTACGAGGCCTTACAGTAAATAACCCTCTGCGCGGCCCTGGAAGGTCAATGCTTCCACGCATGCATCGAATCACTTCGACGCATGCAAGGGCTTTCGGCCGAGCGGACATGTCCGGTGAGTCTGTACAGACGACCGAACATGTCCGACGGACAGGCTTCCAGCGGACATGTTTCTTAGAATGTTAAGAAACATTTGTCCGCTGGAAACCTGTCCGATCCGCCGGAAAATTGTCCGGTCGGACGTACAGACTACCGAACATGTCCGCTGAAACTGGTCTGCGGACCAGTTTCAGCAGACATGTTCGGTCGTGTGTACGGGGCCTTAGAGCAGCTAGGATGTGGAATTCTCTTCCACAAGCAGTGGTTTCAGCGGGAAGCATTAATCATTTCAAAAAAACGATTAAATAAGCACCTGAACGATCACAACATAAAGGGATATACAATGTAATACTGACATAAAATCACACACACATAGGCTGGACTTGTGTCTTTTTTCAGCCTCGCCTACTATGTAAGAGTTTTTTTTTTATTATTATTATTATTGCGTTTGGAAAATTTCTGTGCAAATACTTTGTAAAAAATAAATAAAAAAATGCAACACTCACCATTTTGATCTGTAGGGCCTGTGCTTTATATAAAATATATATATATATATATATATATATCGAGATCTCTCTCTCTCTCTCTCTCTCTATATATATATATATTAAATAGATATACTGTTTGGGGGTTCAGTGTAATTTTATAGCATTTTTAATTTTTTTTCATGTAAACAAAAAGTGTCAGAAAAGGCTTGGCCTTCAATTGATTTAAAGAGTGGGTGATGTGTGGCATAAGTGTCTAATATTGGGCATAAAATGCCGGGACAGTTCAAACACCCCCACATGACCCCCTTTTGGAAAGTAGACACCCCAAGCTATTTGCTGAGAGGCATGTTGAGTCCATGGAATTGTTTGATTTACCACAAGTTTCAGGAAATTTTCTTTTTTTATTTTACATAAAGTTGTCATTTAAATTATATATTGCTCAAACATGCCATGGGTATTTGTAAAAATTGCACCCCAAAATACATTCTGCTGCTTCTCCTGAGTATGAGAATACCACATATGTGAGCCTATATGGCTGTCTAGCCAAGTACAGGGCCCCAAAAACCAATCACCGCCTTTAGGTAGCGACTTCCTCGCTACCTGTCACAGTTTCGGAGGCCCTGAAATGTCAACCTCCCAAAATGACCCCTTTTTAGAAAGTAGACACTTCAAGGTTTTTGCTAAGAGTCATGGTGAGTATTTTGCAGATCTCATTTGTTGTGGAAAATGAAGAGAATAAAGGAAATTTAAATTTTTTCCTTGTTTTTTTTTTAATTTTCAAAATTTTGTGACAAAAAGCGAGTTCTGCAAAATACTTAACATACCTCTCAGCAAATGGAAAACTTGTGGCAAAACATAAAATATTCCATGGACTCAACATGCCTCTCAGCAAATTGCTTGGGGTGTCTGATTTTCAAAAATGAGTTATTTGGGTTATTTTGTGCTATTTTGACATTTCAGGGCCTCCAAAACTATTAGGCCCCATACACACGAGAGGATTTTTCCGCGGATACGGTCCAGCGGACCGTTTCCGCGGATAAATCCTCTCGAGGATTTCAGCAGATTTCTATGCGATGGCGTGTACACACCATCGCATTGAAATGACGCGGCAACGTGCGCGACGCTGTCATATAAGGAATTCCACGCATGCGTCAATTCATTACGACGCATGCGGGGGATCCCTTCGGACGGATGGATTCGGTGAGTCTGTACAGACCAGCGGATCCATCCGTTGGGATGGATTCCAGCAGATGGATTTGTTGTGCATGTCAGCAAATATCCGATCTGCTGGAATCCATCCCAGGGGAGATTTATCCGCGGAAAAAGATCCGCTGGCGTGGACACACCATAGGATCTATCCGCTGAAACCCATTTGCTGGGATTTATCTGCGGATGGATTCTATGGTGTGTACGGGGCCTTATAGGTTGTGAGGAAGTGAAATTAACAATTTTTTTGAAGCTAGGCTCCCAAAAAATCTCACGCATGTGGTATCCCCGTACTCAGGAGCAGCAGCAGAATGTATTTTGGGCTGTAATTCCACATGTACCCATGGCATGTGTGAGCAATATATAATTTCAATGACAATTTTTGTCATTTTTTCAATCACTTGTAACAAAGAAATTAAATGGGCTTAACATGCCTCAGCAAATTCTTTGGGGGATCTACTTTCCAAAAAGGGGTAATTTTGGGGGGGGGTTTACTGCCCTGCCATAATACTATAGACATAGACACTATGGCCCGGATTCACATACAGCGGCGCATAGTTATGCAGGCGTAGCGTATCGAATATACGCTACGCCGACGTAGCGCAGAGTGTTGAGCACAGTATTCACTAGGGGTGCGCATCTTCACCGGTCTCACGATTCAATTACGATTATCTGGTCTTCGATTCGATTCCGCGATGCATCACGATGCATCAAGATTACAGACAAGCTCTCACTTCCGCTTGGGCCGCCTAGGTGGCCCTTCCTCCCTGCAATCTTCTGAGACACATCACAGGTCCCAGAAGATTGCAGGACAGCGCAGTGAGACATGCGCACCTGGCTGTGAAGCTGCAAGCTGTCACAGCCGGATGCCCACAGAAGTATTGCCAGCGCCGTGGACAGAATGGAGTGTTCGGGTGGCCACATCTCTGGATTGTGGGACAGGTGAGTGTCTTTTTATTAAAAGTCAGAAGGTACACTTTTTTTTTTGTAGCTGCTGACTTTTAATATTTTTTTTTTTACTGAACTCTGCTTTTAAATAAAAATAACCTCACTCCCTTAAAGAGGTGTTTTACCCAAAAGTGGAACTTCTCCTTTAAGCACTCCTCACCCCCTGACATGCCATATTTGGCATGTCATTTTATTTTGGGGGGGGGTCCTCTTTTTAGTGGGACTTCCTGTCCCGGCTGCCTAGGTGACTCCTGTCGCCCTAGGTGGCCCCTCCCTGCCAGCGATCTTCTGGGACACATGTCCCAGAAGTTTGGCTGGACAATGGCAGATCACAGTGCGCGCCTGGCCATGAAGCCATAAGCTATCATGGCCGGGTGCCCACAGTAGATATGATGGCATTGAGGAGAGGAACTGGGAAAGGTACAGGGCTCTGTGCGGCTGGACCGTGGGACTAGTAAGTGTCGGTTTAATAAAAGTCACCAGCTACACTTTTGGTAGCTGCTGACTTTTACTAAACTAAAAAGCGGTGGAACTCCACTTTAACCACTTGCTTACTGGGCACATAAACCCCCTTTGTTCCCTGGCGAAATTTCAGCTTCCGGCACTGCGTCGCTTTAACTGACATTTGCGCAGTCGTGCGACGTGGCTCCCAAACAAAATTGACGTCCTTTTTTCCCCACAAATAGAGCTTTATTTTGGTGGTATTTGATCACCTGCGGTTTTTATTTTTTGCGCTATAAATAAAAATAGAGCGACAATTTTAAAAATATATATATTTTTTTTACTTGTTGCTATAATAAATATCCCAATTTTTTTTTTTTTTTTATATTTTTTTCTCAGTTAAGGCCGATACGTATTTTTCGACTTATTTTTGTGGAAAAAAAATCGCAATAAGCGACTGGTTTGCGCAAAAGTTATAGCGCCTACAAAATGGGGAACAGAATTATGATTTTTGTTATTATTATTTTTTTACTAGTAATGGCGGCGATCTGCGATTTTTATTGGGACTGCGATATTGCGGCGGACGTATCGGACAAATTTGGGACCATTCACATTTATACAGTGCTCAGTGCTATAAAAATGCACTAATTACTGTATAAATGTGACTGGCAGTGAAGGGGTTAACACTAGGGGGTGAGGAAGGGGTTAAATGTATTACCTGGGTGTGTTCTAACTGTGTGGGGGGGGGAGGTGACCGATGCTGTGTCCCTATATACAAGGGACACAGATCGGTCTCCTCTCCTCTGACAGCACGTGGAGCTCTGTGTTTACACACAGAGCTCCACATCCCTGCTGTGTTACCGACGATCGCGTGTACCCGGCGGACATCGCGGCCGCCAGGTACACGCATCGGCTTCCCAGCGATGCGCCGGGACAGTGTTTACCCGCTGCGCGCCCCCCAGAGGCGCGCGTGGGTAATGCACTTTAAAAGACGTCCAGTTGGCACCTGAGAGCCGCGCTGTTGACGTCTTTTGTCAATAGTGCGGGTCTCAA
Source organism: Rana temporaria (assembly GCF_905171775.1). Lineage (NCBI taxonomy): Eukaryota > Metazoa > Chordata > Amphibia > Anura > Ranidae > Rana > Rana temporaria. The sequence goes on along the minus strand of NC_053489.1, from coordinate 380,012,118 downwards.
GTGGTTAAAAAGTGATTAGTGCACTACAGGGTACAGGAATATACAAATGTGGCTGCTGGGAGGTCTGGAGGGATTATAATTCACAGCAAGTTCCCTGGACGGTCTCTGTGTTGAAATTTCCCTGGCTTCCCAAGTTCGCACATTCCAGCACACTAGGAGTTAACACAATGGACTGTGCGAACTGAGGACACCAGAGAAATGTCAACACAGAGCACATGGAGGAGGGAGAAAGAATACAGCTGTAACTAGAATCCCCTTTTTTCAATACATGCTGTTCTAAACCATTAAGTGGACACTGCTGCATGTGCTTTTTAAAATATATACAGCTTCTCATACCTTCGTTTCTGTCTGTGTATGCTGCTCTCTATATTTCCGCACATGTGACTCTGTCCTGTCCGGCCTGCCTCTCACCACTTGTTCTCCTATTTCCTGACGTCAGTGGGAGTTCTCAGCCCCGCCCACCTACTGTACTGTAGCTATCAGATGAGAAGAGAGGCGGGCGGGGCTGACGTCAGGAGAGACGTGGAGGTGAGAGGCGGGCCGGAGCTAACATAAGAGAATATACAGACCAGCAAAATAGGTATGAAACGCTGTTATATTTTAAAAAGTACATGCAACAGTGGGCCACTTAATGTATTTTAGCGGCATGTATTGCAAATGGGTATTTTATTAGAAACGCTCAGAGCGCTCTCGCCGGAGGGGCGGGGGGGGGCAAATCGGGATGACGCCACCCGACATCGATTATTGGGGTCACATGCATCCGATGCCCCCCGAATCGCGGGTGCATCGATGCAACAATTATATTCAGCACCCCTAGTATTCACAAAGCACTTGCTCCAAATCTACGCTGGGTTCCCTCGGCGTAACTCGTCGTAAGTGGCTGTGAGCCGTGAGCCATGTAAATGAAGGCCGAGCGCATCAAGATACAAATAACGAACGGCGCTTGCGCGCTCATGGACGTATCCCAGTGCGCTGCTCCAGAATCACGTCGGAACGAACGCCTAAGATACCGACGATATCACTGCCTACGACGTGAACGTAACTACGCCCAGCCCTATTCACGTACTCCTACATAAATGACGTTAAAATACGGCGGCTGTTCCCTGGTCCATACCTTTTGCATGAGTTGCGCCTCATAGATGAGGAATAACTATATGCCGGACGTAAGCCTTACGTAAACCTCGTATATTTAATGCGCCGGGCGCAAGTACGTTTGTAAATCTCACTCATTTGCATATTCGAATCGTAAATCAATGGGAGCGCCCCTTGCGGCCAGCGTAAATATGCGCTCACGATACAACGGCGTTAGGGAAACTTATGACGGTCGGATGAAGCCTAGTTTTAGGCGTAATCTTGCTTTCAGAGTCGGGCGCATAGATACGACGGCGCATAGATAGACTTACGCGGCGTATCTCGAGATACGTCGGCGTAAGTGCTACGTGAATCCGGGCCTATAACTTTTGTGCAAACCAATAAATATACACTTATTGATTTTTTTTTTACCAAAGAACATGTACTTGAATACATTTTGGCCTAAATGTATGACACAAATTGAGTTTATTGGATTTTTCTCTAGAACAAAAAGTAGAAAGTATATATTATATTTTCCAAAATGTTCGGTCTTTTACTGTTTATATCACAAATAATAAAAATCCCAGTGGTGATCATATGCCACCAAAAGAAAAAAGCTCTATTTGTGGAGGAAAAAATTACATAACTTGTTTGGGTGCAGCTTTGCATGACCGTGCAATTACCAGTTTTAACCACTTAAGGACCGCCTCCTGCACATATACGTCGGCAGACCCAGAATGCACGTCCTGTACTAGTACCCTGCACGTGGGTCGCGGGCGCGTGCCCGCGGCGCGCTCCCACGACCCGGTCCGAAGCTCCGTGACCGGGACCCGCGGACCCGATCGCCGCTGGAGTCCCCGCGATCGGTCCCCGGAGCTGAAGAAACGGGGAGAGCCGTGTGTAAACACGGCTTCCCCGTTCTTCACTGTGGGCAGCAGCATTTTATAGGGGGACACAATCGATGACGTCACACCTACAGCCACACCCCCCTACAGTTGTAAACACACTTCAGGTCACACATAACCCCATCAGCGCCCCCTGTGGTTAACTCCCCAAACTGCAATTGTCATTTCACAATAAACAATGCATTTTAAATGGTCCCAAAAATGTGTCAAAATTGTCCGAAGCGTCCGCCATAATGTCGCAGTCACGAAAAAAAATCGCTGATCGCCACCATTAGTAGTAAAAAAAAAAATAATAAAAATGCAATAAAACTGTCCCCTATTTTGTAAACGCTATAAATTTTGCGCAAACCAACCGATAAATGCTTATTGCGATTTTTTTTTTTACCAAAAATAGGTAGAAGGTAGACGCATCGGCCTTAAACTGAGGAAATTTTTTTTTTATATATATATATTTTTGGGGGATATTTATTATAGCAAAAAGTTAAAAATATTGCATTTTTTTTTCAAAATTGCCGCTCTATTTTTGTTTATAGCGCAAAAAAAAACGCAGAGGTGATTAAATACCACCAAAAGAAAGCTCTATTTGTGGGAAAAAAAGGACGCCAATTTTGTTTGGGAGCCACATCGCACGACCGCGCAATTGTCAGTTAAAGCGACGCAGTGCCGAATCGCAAAAAGGGGCAAGGTCCTTTAGCTGCATTTTGGTCTGGGTCTTAAGTGGTTAAATAGCACAGTGCCAAATTTATAAAAACAAATTCTGGTCGGGAAGAGGGTAAAACCTTCTGGAGCTGAAGTGGTTTATGTCAATTATTTGCCTTGTGGAAGACCAAAATCCATGAAACTTCTAAGACAGGTTTGGAAAGTTGAAAACTTGGGCTGTGCAAAGTTTCAAGGCAATTGATTTAAGGTTTAGGCACATCATAGTACATTAAACTATTTTTACTTTAAGCTGTTCACATTAAACGTTTTAGGATTGTAAAATATAGCTTAATGTGAAAAACATTTGGTATGCTTTACCAAATAACCTGACATTTTCAGAATATGTTGGCATAGACAGAACCTTGTATTGTATAACGTTTGGGGGTATATGGTTAACATCTAATCACCCCAAAACAAGCTTAATGCCCCTAGTTTGCCTTGTGGGAGACCAAAATCCACGAAACATCTAGGACAGGTTTGGGAAGTTGGGGACTTGGGTTGTGCAACGTTTCAAGGCAATTGCTTGAAGTTTCGGTACATTAAGCTCTTTTTACATTAGGCTGTTCACATTAAAGTGGTTGTTAAGCCACTTTTTTCGTTGCATAGTTCCCTCTGTTAGATACATCATGTGATACACAGGGGCAAATTACACAACAAAAGCACTGTGCTGCATAACATGCTTTAACCACTTAAGGGCCAAGCCTTTTTTTTACACTTGGGGCCAGATTCACAAAGAGATACGACGGTGTATCTACAGATACACCATCGTATCTCTGACTTACACTGGTCCTATCTATGCGCCTGATTCATAGAATCAGATACGCATAGATAGGGCTAAGATCTGACTGTGTTACACTGTCGGATCTTTTTTTCCATTTAAAAATGGCGCCGGGGGCGTTCCCGCTGATAAATAATATGTAAATCAGCGAGATACGCAAATTCACGAACGTACGCGGACCCGACGCAGTCTTCTTACGACGTTTCCGTAGCGGCTTTCCCGGCGTATACTTACCCCTTCTTTTATCAGGCGCAGCCAATGTTAAGTATAGCCGGCGTTCCCGCGTCAAATTTGAATTTTTTAACGTTGTTTGCGTAAGTCGTTCTCGAATACGGACGGACGCAGTTTACGTAAGCGTCGAAACCACTGACGTCCTAGCGACGTCAGTGGGAGCAATGCACGCCGGGAAATTTCGCGGACGGCGCATGCGCATTTAAATCAGGCGCGGGAACGCGCCTGATTTAAATAGTACACTCCCCTAGCCGCGGAATTTGAATTCCGCCGGGGGATTTAGGATCCGCCGTCGCAAGTTTGGAGGTAAGTGGTTTGTGAATTAGCCACTTGCCTCCTAAACTTGCGGGAGCGGATCTTAATTCACGTAGATCGAGCGGATCTATAGATCCGCTGAGCTACGTGAATCTGGCCCATAGTGTTTATAAGTTAAAATCATTTTTTTTTTTTGCTAGAAAATTACTTATAACCCCAAACAATATTTTTTTCAGACACCCTGAAAAATAAAATGGCGGTTGTTGCAATACTTTGTCACACCGTATTTGCGCAGCGTGCTTGCAAACATTTTTTTGGGGGGGAAAAAATACAAATTTTTGAATAAAAGAATAAGAAAACAGTAAAGTTAGCCCAATTTTTTTTTATATTGTGAAAGCTAATGTTACTCAGAGTAAACGGAAAATTGAATACTTACCTTTCCGTAATTTTCCTTTCCTGGTGCCTACCCATGGCAGCATACCAATGGTCATGGCTCCGCCCGACCGACCCACAGGACCACTTAACTCTCTTATAAAAAAGGAGTTGTTCCCCCACTCAGGCATTCTTAGTAACTAGTCTTCAGATCTTATAGAACAATGTAAAGGGGAGGGTGTATGCTGCCATGGGTAGGCACCAGGAAAGGAAAATTACGGAAAGGTAAGTATTCAATTTTCCGTTTTTCTGGTGCCTCCATGGCATCATACCAATGGTAAATAACTCAATTACAGGGAGGGTACTGCAAATAAATATTTTTTAATGATTTATAGAGAGGAAAGCTCTAGCGTCCTCCTCCCAAAATCTTGGAATGTAAGTGCTGCCGGATCTAGGCTATAGTGCGACATGAAGGTGTTGAAGGATGACCAACTCGCCACCCTGCAAATTGTCTCCGGGGAGACCCGAACCAAAGCTGCCCAAGAAGAGGCGATCCCTCGTGTTGAGTGAGCATTCACCGCATTTGGGATTGGAAGACCACTAGCCCGGTACGCTTTCAGGATTAGCTTCACAATCCAGCTTGCTACTGTTGTCTTGTAGGATGTCCTTCCTTTCCTTGCACCTCTGGGAATGATCAAAAGACGGTCTTTTCGGAACTCACAAGTTAGACCTAGGTAATATTTCAAGGATCTGGCTACATCTAGCTTGTGTAAATTCAAGGAGGCTTGATCTTCCTCAAAGGCTGGAAGGACCCATTCCTGATTGAGATGATAAGCTGAAGGTACCTTTGGGATGAACTGGTGAATGGGCCTGCACGACCACTCTGTCTGGAAAAAAGGTGATGTAGGGCTCCTGAGCCCCTGAATTTCTGACACTGCGCCCCAATGTGATATCGATCAAAAAGGCATGTTTTCCAGGTAATATCTTCTAATGAACACTCCTCCGTAGGTGCGAAAGGGGGACGAGCTAGGGCCTCGAGAACAATTGTCAGATCCCATTTGGGGTATAAAGTCTTCCTGGGAGGGCGTAGTCTAAAAACTGCTTTTATGAACCGGTCTACTAGGAGGTTTAGTGCCCAGCGTGTGTCTGTTAGTGCTGAAATGGCCGAAACCTGGATTTTCAGGGTGCCGTGACCTAAACCTAAGTCTAGGCCCGACTGTGAGAAAAGAAGAACATTATGGACTCCAGGTATTAGTGGATCGAAATGGTTGGATTCTGCCAAGTCCACAAATTTTCTCCATATCCTATAATAAGTGGCATTCGTGGATTGCAGTAGAGTTTGAATAACTTCTCAAGAACACTTTAAGTCGCCCAGCCTTTTCCGCTCAATCTCCATGCCTTCAAGTTTAGAATTTCCGGATGTTGGTGAAGGAAGTCGCCCTTGAATAATAGGTTGCTCTTGTGTGGAAGAGGAAGTGGACTGCATAGTGACAAACTGACTAAGAGTGGAAACCATGGCCTCTTCGGCCAATGTGAAATGATTGCCAGGATGGTGACATCCTCCTTCGTCAGATGCTGGAGGAACCTCAGAATTAAGGGAATCGGAGGTAACGCATATCCCAACTGGAAGATCCAAGGCTGGACTAGGGCATCTACTTCTGCTGATGTTGGAGATGGGAGTCTCGAAGAAAAACAGTGGCGTTTTCACATTGAGTGGGGAAGCGAAAAGATCTACCTTGGAAGTTCCCCACTGTTGGCATATCCACTCGAAAACTTCTTGGTCTAGTGACCAGTCGTTGTTGTTCACAAATGATCTTGAGAGGTGATCGGCTAATTGGTTCTCGAGGGCTGGAATATAAGATGCCCGAAAATCGCACAGATTTTCCTCTGCCCAGGATATTATTGGGGTCACTTCATTGGATAGCGACCTGCTGTGTGTGCCCCCTTGGTTCTGCACAACTGCCGCTCTGCTGTCCATTTGGAGTAGAATGGATTTGCCTCTGAGGAGGGGGGCTAAATGCAGCATTGCCATCCAAGCGTCCCTCAGTTCCAGGACATTGGATATTATCCCTTCTGCATTGAATGGCCACTTCCCTTGTACTAGTCTGTTCTGGACGTGTGCTCCCCAACCGAGCTGACTCGCATCTGATGTAGGAATGGTCCACGAGCTAGGCCCGAGAGGCCGAGACACCAGAAGCCTGGGGGGTCTTGTCCACCACCAGAGGCTGGATTTCATTGTAAGAGTAATGACTATTCTCTGTTTGTTCTTCCTCCATTGCGCCAGAAACCCCAATTGGAAATCTCGCAGATGCCATCTGACCCATTTTACCATTGGGATGCATGATGAGAGGGACCCTATAAGGCTTAGACAATCTGATGCTGGCATGATACGGCTTCCCAGCGCTCGCTTCACACTCCTAATGAGAGTTCAGGCTGTTTAAGTATCCAGGGAGTACTAAGATGAAAAATTGACAAGGCTGAGCTCTGTGACACGCGCAAAGCGCCCACGGCTATGGAGGGGACCGAGCTGCAGGGAAACTTGCCCTGGAGAGCCCCTCTCCTCCAAGCTTTGTCCGGACCGTGCGGCGATGGCGGGATGAGCCTGAAGTGCCAGCATGTGTCCGGCAGTTAAAACTGAGGACTCCCTAAGGCACCCAATAAAAAATACAGGTTATGTAGGAGAAGTTTAGAGGCTCCAAGAGAGCAAGTAAAGGGCTTTCCTGTACAGACAGCCAGAACCACATAATGAGGAGAGTGTAATGCTCCTGGAGGTGTGTGTGTGTTTTTTTACCTTAAAAAGATCCACAGAAAAACAGGCTCCCATACTTATCTGGCGCATTTAGCAGCCCAAGTGATAGGACTCCATCCTGCAGGAGAGCATGAACCTGCAATGGTCACACCATATGTCGGTGAGGTAGGACTGGTGTGTGATCCTGCAGGGATGAGGACAGAAAAAAGAATGCTGAGGGGGGAACAACTCCTTTTTTATAAGAGAGTTAAGTGGTCCTGTGGGTCAGTCGGGGGCAGAGCCATGACCATTGGTATGCTGCCATGGAGGCACCAGGAAAATTGATACCCAACATGTCATGCTTCAACATTGCGCTGGAATGAAATGTCTTTGAATGGCGACAAACTTTGACACTTAATAATCTCCATAGGTGACGTTACAAAAAATTCTAAAGGTTACCAGTTTTGAGATACAGAGGAGGTCTTTTGCTAGAATTATTGCTCCCCCTCTAACAATCTCGCGATACCTCACATGTGTGGTTTGAACACCGTTCACATATGCGTGTGCGACTTACGTATGCATTCACTTCCGCATCAGCACGGAGGGACAGGGCATTTTTTTGATATTTTTTTAGATTTTTTTTTACACTGTCCCTTTAAAAAAAATGGGATCACTTGTATTCCTATTACAAGGAATGTAAACATCCCTTGTAATAGAAAAAAGGCATGACAGGACTTCTTTAATGTGAGATCGGGGGTCAAAAAGACCTTTGATCTCAAATTTTTACTTAAGTTCAATTAAAAAAATATATATATCTTTAAGGCCGTTGGGCGGAAGTGAAGTTTGACATCAGTTCCTTCAACCAATGGCATTGAGTGGGGCCATCATTCTCTCACTCAACTTCCTAGCTCTCAGTGAAAAGCATTGGATTGTCTCCGTCGCTACTGACAGATCTGATAAGCGAGATGACCAGGACACGGCGGGAGGGGGGTGACCACCTCTCCCGCCGCCGATAAAAGTGATCTTGCAGCGAATAGATGACTTATCATAAACCAGACTGCCCGCCGTTGAAGAAAATACCAGGGTTATTGCAGCTATCTGTTTTCATAACAATGTTATTTAACGTCAAAGTAGCAATGTAAATACTCGGTTGGCGGTCCGTAATTGGTCAAAGGAACAGGATACTTCTTTTTCTTTTTGGGTGGGGGGGGTAACAAACACCTTAACCACCAACCGACCAGCTCAGGCAGCTATACAGTGGCAGGTCGGCTCTCCTGTGTGAACCAACGTACCTGTACATCGGTCCGTGCAAAGAGGATAGCAGGCGCGTGCCGCGGCAGCATGCCTGCGGGTCCCACAAACTCTGTTAGCCAGCGATCGTGGTGAGAAGAGGCAGAACAGGGATCTGCCTATGTTAACAAGGTGATCTACTGTTCTCAGTGAACAGTGATTTCTGTCATGTTCCTGTAAGCCCATCCCCGCCCCCACCCCTACAATTAGAGAATACCCAGGGACACACTTAAACCCTTGAATGCCCCTAGTATTTAACACCTTCCCTGCCAGAGTACTTTTTTTTGCATTTTTATAGCACTGATCAATGTAATAATGTCACTGGTCCACAAAAAGTGTCATTTGGGGTTAGATATATCCGCCGCAATGTCACAGTATCGCTAAAAATTGCAGATATTCGCCATTGCCAGTAAAGACAAAAATAAATAAAAGTCCCTTATCTATCCTGTAGTTTGTAGACACAATGGGCCAGATTCACAGACGACTTACGCCAACGTATCTATTGATACGCAGCGTAAGTTCTGTGATGCGCCGTCGTATCTATGCGCCCTATTTAGGGAACAAGCTACGCTTGAATTTTGGCAAGATATGACCGACGTAAGTCTGCAAGGGGCGCTACCGTAGATTTGCGCATCGAATATGCGAATGACCTAGATACGCCGATTCACGAACGTACTTGCACCCATCGGATTTAGCTACGCCGTTTACGTAAGGCTTACGTCCGGCGTAAAGTTACCCCTGCTATATGAGGCGCAGGTAATGCAAAGTATGGACGTCGGAACAAGCGTATATTTTTACGTCGTTTACGTAAGTCGTACGTGAATGGGGCTGGGCGTAGGTTACGTTCACGTCGTTGTCATTGAGCCCTCGTATCTTAGGGCGTAAATTCAACGTTATTCTGAGCATGCGCCGTTCGTACGTCGCTTCATTTACATGGGGTCACGATTCATTATAATACAACACGCCCACTACCTGCCTACTTTGAATTAGGCGGGCTTACGCCGGCCCATTTACGCTACGCCGACGTAACTTAAGGAGCAAGTGCTTTGTAAATACTGTACTTGCCTCTATAGGTTACGTCGGCGTAGCACATATGAGATGCGCTATGCCCGCACAGAGATACGCCGATCTCTGTGAATCTGGCCCATCAACTTTTGTGCAAACCAATCAGTATATGCCTATTGCAGTGTTTATTTTTTTTTTTACCAAAAATATGTAGAAGAATATATATTGGCCTAAACTGATGAAGAAATTTGTTGTTTTATATATTTTTTGGGGATATGTATTCTAGCAGAAAGTTTAAAATAAAAATGTTTTAATTGTTATTTTTTTGTTTATAGCCCAAAATATAAAGACCGCAGGAGGTGATCAAATACCACCAAAAGAAAGCCCTATTTGTGGGTAAAAAAGGACGACATTTTTGTTTGTGTACAGCATCGCATGACTGTGAAACTGTCAGTTAAAGTGACGCAGTGTCGTATCGCAAAAAATGGCCTGGTCATTAAGGGGGCAAATCCTTCCAGGGCCGAAGTGGTTAACTGTTTTAGAATTATAAAATATAGCCTAATGTGAAGAACTTTTGATGTGATGTACCAAATGATGTAAAATTTTCAGAGTACGTTGGCATAGACAAAGTCTTGTATTGTGTCGAGTTTGGGGGAAGTTTAACATCTATGCTCTTCTTCTTTTTTTTTTTTTTTTTCTTATAACGTTAAGCCACATCAATCTCCCCTCAAAAAACAAGCTTAATGTCCCTAGTTTTCCTTGTGGGAGACCTAAACCCATGAAACTTCTAGGATAGGTTTGGAAAGTTAAAAAATATAGGTTGTGGAAAGTTTCAGGGCAATTGATTAAAGTTTATGACACATTAAGCTACATTAAGCCATTTTCACATTATGGCCTGGATTCACGTAGATCGGCGCACCTTTCTGCCGGCGTAGCGCATCTCATATGCGCTACGCCGACGTAACACAGAGAGGCAAGCAGAGTATTCACAAAGCACTTACTCCCTACGTTGCGCCAACGTAACGTAAATTATTTGGCGTAAGCCCGCCTAATTCAAAGTAGGTGGACGATGGGCGTGATCCATTTAAATTAACTGTGACCCCATGCAAATGATGGGCCGAACGAACGGCGCATGCGCCGTCCCGTGGACGCTTCCCAGTGCGCATGCTCAGAATCATGTCGGAACGAACGCCTAAGATACGTCGAATCACTACGCCCAGCCCTATTCACGTAGTACTACGTAAACGACGTAAAATACAACGGCTGTTCCGTCGTCTATACCTTTGCATGGGATGCGCCTCCTATATGTGGAATAACTTTACGCCGGACGTACGCCTTACGTAAACGGCGTATATTACTGCGACGGGCGCAAGTACATTCGTGAATCGGCGTATCTCAGTCATTTGCATATTCGACGCGTAAATCAATGGGAGCGCCCCTTGCGGCCAGCGTAAATATGCACCCAAGATACGACGGCGTAGGAAACTTACATCGGTCGGATGAAGCCTAATTTCAGGTGTATCTAGTTCTATGGGTACGGCGCATAGATACGACGGCGCACATTGACACTTACGCAGCATATCTGTAGATACGTTGGCGTAAGTGCTACGTGAATCCAGGCCTAAATGTTTTAGGATGCCCCACTAAAATATCATCATCTATCATGGACCAGGAAAATATCTACTTTTTTTTTTTTTTTTACAGAATATGTCTGCACCTGAAAAGGAAACTACTGTGTGTAATGTTCTGTTTAGATGCCCAATAACTGGAGAGATCCTAAGAAAAGAGGAGAAAGAATCACAAATGAGAAAATCTATAGAGCTGGTAAGTGCAGGCATAATGCATTTACATTTCAGACAAAATATAATTTAAATAGCTTGTTTCTCTTCCGTTCATGGACGGACACAGCAGCCTTTGACTGTAGGGTTATATCCGCTTCCTTCCAGGAGAGTTAGGCAGAATTACAGCACTTAAAGTGTTAACAACCTTTCTTTAGTGCAGCTCCTACCAGGGGGCATGGTTCCCCAGGTATAACCCACACCCTGCTCTAGCAGCCTCAGTTTTTTCTCTGCCTAACGTCAGGAGAGGACAGGCACTCTAGAGTTTTTTTTCTTGCAATTTTTTCGTTTTTTATTGTTTTTGTTCCTGCATTTTTGAATCCTGAGATTCTTCTATCAACTGCCGACTGGGTGACAGGCTGGGTCTTGACTCTTGTAGTCCCCCCATGTTCGGCCATCGAGCGTGTGCCGGCCCTCAGCTCAGCTTTGGGTCAACCACGAAGGCCCCGTTGCTCCAGGGGCGGCCGGGAAACATCTTGTTCTAGGGCACACATATGACCGGTCTTTATGGCTTTGTCACAGTGTGTCTGGCTGACAGCCATACCGTTTAGCGGACGTTGGTTCTGTCTGGGATACCTCCAGCCGGCGGTCGCAGGACGGGTAGGTAGTGGCCCCTTGCTCAGGTAAGGTGGTGTGGCTGGAATTTTCCCCTGGGAGGTCGACTGAGGGCTTGCCCTGCTTTCCTCTCTCCCTTATTTCCTCTCCCTCCTTTCCCATTTGGGTAGCGTCTGTGAGGGGGGCTTTTCTGGGGTCTCTTTATTACACCTGGGCCTGTGTGTATAGCGGGGGCTGTGTGTGTTCACTTGCTGGTCTTTTGTGTGCTGAGCTGTGTTACTCTGTGCTGTGTCATTTTGGGTACTTTTAAATGCGCAACGGCCGCTATTTTGCCGTAGTCGCGCTTTATATGGCTTGGCGGCCATTTTCCTGTGGTCCTATGGTGCTTTTTTCACATACGGCGACGCAGCGCAGCCGGCTTCTCAGCACACCTCAGGCTTGTCTCAGCTAGCGCTGCACCGGGTGGGGTGGTGAGTTCCCTGGGGCCCCCCATACTCTGTTGTAACAGCCAGGAGGTGACCAGTGGGTGTTTTCTGCTTTGCAGTGAGGGTGATACAGCGGTGGGGCATTATGGAGCCTGAACCAGGTACTTCTTCCCCAGCAATGCTTGAGTTAACCCTTGATGCCCCCCCCTGCCACATCTGTTAAGGCAATGTCCTGGAGGCTTTTCTCGCCAGGTTTGAAGCAGCTAGTGCCCAGAAGGGGGGTAAAAAGCGCCCCCTCCCTGAGCCTGCTTCTGGGGATGTCTCTGACGCAGAATCGGACCCTGCTATTGCTGCCTCTGGTTCTGTAGTGTCAGAGGATGCGGGCTTAACCCACACGGACAGTGAGGATGACTCTGCTTCAGGGTCAGTTGCTGACAAGGAATTTGTTGGAGCTCTTATTTCTGCGGTGCGTGATACTCAGAAACTTGAGGATGTGGCGGAGGCACCTGATGTGCCAGTCCCTTTTGGGTTCCGCAAACCGCCACGCACCGCAAAAGTGTTTCCTTGTGTTCCTTATTTGGACAATATGTTGTACAAGGAATGGGATACGCCGCAAAAGGTTTTTGCCGTTCCGAAAAATGTTGCAACTCGTTATCCCTTTGAGGAGGACTTTTTAAAATAAGTGGGTCTCTCCTCCGTCTGTGGACCCTCCCCTGTCCAGATTAAGCAAGGCCACCACGTTGCCTGTGGAAGGGGCTCCTGCATTTAAGGACCCTGCTGATAGAAGAGTGGAGGCTGTGGCCCGCTCCCTATTCACTGTTGTGGGTTCGGCGGTGAGGCCCGTTCTGGCCGGGACTCTGGTGTCACAGACACTGACTGAAAGGGTGAAGCTCCAGCTGGTTGAGCGGGATGCTTCGGAGACCTGTAAGGACCTGGCTGAACAATTGGTTCAGGGTATGAAATTTGTCTGTGAGTCGGCCCTGGATACGCTCCCCTTGCTTTCCAGGGCTTCCGCCTATGTGGTGGTATTGCGCCACATTGTGTGTCTGAAATGCTGTTCTGCGGACCAGTCCTCTAAAAAGGCTTTAGTGGATTTGCCCTTTAAGGGTGAACGGCTTTTTGGGGCATCCCTGGATGACATCATTAAGGATGCCACTGGTGGTAAGAGCACACTGCTCCCACAGTCTGGGAAGGGCAAGGAGCTTCGCCGCAAGCAAGGACCCTCCTTTACTACCCCAAAGCGTTTTGTGTGCCCGGCCTCGGCGGGAAAAGGTCCGCAAGGTGCTAAGGCCCCCGCTGCGGGGCAGAAGCGCACCTGGTGTACCGCAAGCCCAACAAGCCTGCGGACAAACCTGCTTCCGCATGAAGGTCTGCCCCCGCCCGGGTCTCGGGTGGGGGGGGGGGGCTTCGCGAATTCGCGGCTCGGTGGAGGTCTCTTCTCTCCGACCGTTGGGTTTGCAAAGTGGTTGCCTCGGGGTACAAGATATTTCTCTCTTGTCCACCAAACAGATTTTTTCCTTCCAACCTCCAGCTTCCTCTGGTTCGCCGGCAGGCCCTGTCAGGGGCTGTCCAGGATCTACTGGACAGGGGGATGATTGTACCTGTTCCCTCGTTGGAACGGTTTCAAGAGTTTTACTCCAATCTGTTCGTGGTCCCCAAGAAGGACGGGGTCCGCCCTATCCTGGACCTCAAGGCCCTCAATTGCTTTGTCAAGGTGCAAAAGTTCAGGATGGAGTCGATTCGCTCTGTGATAGCGGCACTCCATCAGGGGGACTTCCTGGCGTCCTTGGATATCATGGACGCATACCTACATGTTCCCATATGCACAAAGCACCAGAAGTGTCTGCGCTTTGCGATCGGGAAGGATCACTTTCAATTTGTGGCCCTCCCATTCGGCTTGGCCTCGGCACCGCGGGTTTCACCAAGGGGCTCGCCCCGATACTAGCCCTGCTGAGACAGCGAGGGATCGCTATTGTGGGATACCTGGGCGACCTTCTCCTGAGAGCTTCCTCAATTAGAAGAGGACGTGTCTATCACGTGTCAGACTCTCCAAGAGTTTGGCTGGCTTCTGAATATCCAGAAGTCAGTGTTGGTTCCGTCCCAGAGACTGGAATACTTGGGACTAGTCCTTGATTTTTTTTTTTTTTTATTATTTATCATCAAAAAGCCAGTCCATGCGGACCATCATCATACAGTCACAATATTTGAAACAAAGAGACCCTGAACAGGTTGAGTAACAGAAAATTGTATATGCAGGGATACAGGCAGAGATATCCTACATCATACGAGTCACTAACTGTACTTTTCACCAAAGTGGAGGTGCGTCTCTTAAGAGGACGTTGTATCTTTAGGTCGGTTACCAATTAACAGGGCCCAGTCAAACTGGCTTCCCGACCTATTTTCCGTTTTCTGTGGAAAGGTAGAGTAGCATAAGATAGAAATACAGAGAAGAACAGAGGAGAGTGAAGTAGTGGGGGGGGGGGATTGCACGAGCAGGGCAAACACAAAAGCGCCCCTAAGGGCGTACAGTGTTTTTTTGTTTCCTTTTTTTTCCTGATCCGTCAATTCACCTTAGAAATAGGGGACATATCTATGGCTCAGTTGGCAGGTGACAATCTGTCTCCCTGAGTCTCTGGCCTTCTTCCGAATACCTGACGACATTGTATAATTGCCATGTCTCCGAATACGTCTCCCGTCGTTGGCTAGAGAGGATCAGGTCCTCCATGCGACTGATCTCATCTACTTTGTTTAGCCACATAGCAATGGTCGGCGGATGAGAGGACTTCCAGCGGAGGGGCACGCAGGCCTTGGCCCGCGTCCAAAAGGTGACGCACCACTGACTTTTTATATACCCCAGGCGATAAGTCATTCGCGTGTAAAGAGAAAGTAAGCTGGGTCGTCCGGTACCGTACTCCTCGTAAATTTTTGGGTGAACCGGCGTACCTCTCCCCAGAAGCCCCTGATCCGCGGTAATGACCAAAATACATGTAATATGGTGCCTCTATCCTGTTGACATCTCCAGCAAGTAGCAGTGGTGTCAGGGAACAGCTTACTCAAGAGGTCTGGGGTCCTGTACCATCGTGTGAGTATTTTATAGTTCGTCTCTTGCGTTTTCGCGCACAGAGATGACTTGTGCGTGAAACGGACAATATTCAGTTTTTTTTGGCCGAGAGTTGCGTGCCCAGGTCCCTTTCCCACTTAGCGAGGGCGGGGATCTGGTAATCTCCTGGAGGAGTGTTCAGTATTGCATACATCAGGGAGAGAGCGTGTGGGAGCACTCGACACACCACACAGCTCCTCTAAAGTTGTCAACGGTGCCTGTGCGGCCGGAGGGACCTAGAGGCTGTTTAAAAAATAGCTCAGTTGTTGCACTCTCAGGAAGTCGAGGTGATATGCGCCGTCAGGGTCAGTCAGTTCTGTTGCCGATCTCCACCTCCCCCCGGAACTAAAGTGTGACGCCTGGAAAAGGTCCGTACCCACCAGGTCGAGAAATTTCCTGTCCTGTAGGCCTGGTTCAAAGAGTGGGTGGCCAATAATAGGTCTAAGAGGGGTGTCCCGAGAAGAGAGGGAGAACCATTTAAAAAGACCCGCACATACCTTAACCGTATTTCCCATCAGCGGATGGCGTGCAACAAGTGTGGGAAGTGCCGCGTGACACCAAGGGGCGCGACGTAGGGGGATCTTGCATTGACTTTGCTCTACCTGCGTCCAGAGTTTAATGCTACCATGTCGGCACCAATCAATTAGTCTGACAAGATGTGTGGCATGGTAGTATGTCCGTACGTCCGGTAACGCTAGACCGCCGTTTAGTTTTGGGAGGGATGGGACCCCCCTGTGGAGTCGTGACTTTTTCCCTGCCCATAGGAAGTGGGAAAACGTGGTGTGGACTTGCCGAAAGTATTCTCCTGGGATATGAATCGGGAGGGCCTGGAGGAGGTACAAGAACTTGGGTAGTATTGTCATCTTTAGTATATTGCACCTACCCAGCCAGGAGTGAAGGCCCCCCGACCACTGAGACAATAATCTCCGGACCTCCGTCAGGAGGGGGGGGAAGTTCAGTCTATATAGCTGTGAGAGTGAGGGGGGAATGTACGTCCCTAGATATTTTAGTGCGACCTCCGTCCATTTCAAACTAAAGCTAGCCCTGAGCCGGGCGAGCTGTTGTTGTGGGATCCCCACCCCCATGACCTCCGACTTTGTCATGTTTATCTTCAGATTGGAAAGCCTGCCATATGCCTCAAACTCCCGTAAAAGAGCCGGAAGGGATGTGTCCGGGTCTGTGAGGTTAAATAGTAGGTCGTCCGCATAAGCGGAGACCTTGTAATGTGCATCTGCGGTGCGTATCCCGGCGATTCCAGGATTCTGGCGCACGTGACACAAAAAGGGCTCCAGGGAGAGCGCAAACAGGGGCGAGAGGGGGCACCCCTGTCTCGTCCCGTTGGTGATAGGGAATGATTCTGACAATACCCCATTAACTCGTACCCTCGCCGTCGGTCCCCTGTATATTGCCGATACCCAATTCCTAATTTTCTCTCCCAGACCTATGTGTTCCAAAGTGGACATCATAAACTGCCAGTCGACCCGGTCGATTGCCTTTTCGGCGTCAGTCCCTACAAACAGGCTAGGTGTCTTACTGGAGGATGCTATATGCAGGAGGTTAAGCACCTTAACCATGTTGTCACAGGCTTCCCTGGAGGGCACAAAGCCCACCTGGTCCAAGTGTGCCAAATGTGGGAGGTGGCTCTGAAGCCTGGAGGCCAGGATTTTGGTGTACAATTTGAGGTCTGTGTTGAGGAGGGATATGGGGCAGTAACTACCGCAATTAGTTGGATCTCTACCGTCTTTTGGGATCACAGAGATTTGGGCCTGTAGTGTGGTGACGTGAAAGGATTTCCCCGAGCCTAACTCGTTAAACAACCGCACCATGTGTTGACCCACTGAGGGCAGCAGTGATCGATAATATGCCACTGTAAGGCCGTCAGGGCCTGGGGCTTTACCCGGCTTGGCGCCTTTCAGTGCATTTTGGAGCTCTGGTAGTGTAATAGGATCCTCCAGGCTTTCCCGAGCTTCAGTCGACAGGGAGGGCATTAAGGACGCGGATATATAATCTCTTATCTTGTCCCGTGTAAGGGGAGGTTTGGCTAGGTTATACAGGGAGCTATAATACCGGCGGAATTCTTGTGTGATTTGTTGGGGTGTAGACTGCTTCTTTCCCTTTGGGGACAACACGTGGGGAACATATGAGGCTAATCGCCGTGTGCGTATTGTGTTGGCTAACAATTTGCCGCATTTATTGCCCGATTTATAGGTGAAACGTCGGCATGTTTGGAGTGCCGCTTTGGCCCTAAAATGTAAGAGATCCGTGATCTGTGAGCGAACAACATCGAGTTTCGCACCCGTCTGTCTGTCCGGGGTTGCTTTGTGTGTCGTTTCTAGTAGTTGCAGTTTGGCAAGGAGCAAGTTCAGTTGTGCCGAGCGTTCCTTCTTTAGTCGTGCGCCGTGCTTAATCAGTATTCCCCGGATCACCGATTTGTGAGCTTCCCACACCACCCACACGTCGCTGTCAGGTGTGTTATTGGTGGAGAAGTAATGTCCTAACTCCCTCACCACGTCCGTCATGACTTCGGTGTTCTGTAGCAGGCCCTCATTACGTCGCCACACTGGCCTCTGGTCCCCATTCCTGTTAAAGATCGAGTATTTTAGGGTGATCGGGGCGTGGTCAGACCACGTGATCGAACCAATGGTGACCTCTTGGATCGCGTCTAGCTGTCCGTGTGGCAGTAGGAAGTAGTCAAGTCTCGAGTACGTCTGGTGAGGCTTAGAGAAAAAAGTGTAGTCTCTGTCCCCAGGATGCAAGAGACGCCAGGCATCTATCAATTGCATAGCATGTAGAGTAGCGTCAATACGTTTAAGAGTGTCCCGGGTTAGGGATGATTTCCCGGTGGACGTGTCTTCGGTCGGGATCAGGGGGACGTTCAGGTCACCCCCTAATATCAGATGGCCCTCCGAGAAGCGTCGGAATTTGCTCCAGCCACTTCCTGAGGAAGACGTCCTGTTGAACATTTGGGGCATAGAAATTAGCGAATGTCACTGTCTTATAACATATCTTGCCTTTCAAAAAGAGGAGGCGCCCTTCCCTGTCTGTCAGGACATCTAAGGGTGTCCACGGCACTCTTGCAGAAACCAGAATAGACACCCCCTAGATTTGGCCTCCGAATACTGAGAGTGGTGTGTTGTGGGGTAAAATCTGTTTTTCAAGAGCGGTAGGTTACATTCTTTAAAATGTGTCTCCTGTAGAAGCACCACATCCGCTCCAATGCGCCGCATGTCCTGCAGCAGCATGTGTCTTTTTTCGGGCGTATTAAGGACCTTGACATTAAGCAAAATCACGGTAAGCACGTCCATGCTCATGCAGGGGGGGGGGGGAGTTGGAGTGTTATAGGAAAAGGGGTACTGGGTTGTCTTACGACGACTGGGGGTGGTGGAATGGAGGAGCGGAAGGGAAAGGAGTTGGGTGGGTAGTAAGATAAAGGGAGAAGAACAGATGTAGGAAGAAAAAGAGCTCAAGTGGCAGGCTCCAGGTGGGGCCTCCAATCGGTTATAACTAAGGTAGCCAAAATCGGCTATAAGCACTCTCCGGGATAGACCTGGGTATCGAGTGCGGTCCTAGATGGGGGAGATGAGCTAGACAGAGACCGGGAGCAAGCTCCCGACCCTCCCCGCCCAACCCCGGCCAAAATATATACTGTGAAAAGTAACAAAACATGAACCAGCAGTATACATTACATCAATCAATGACAACAGAACTGGCAGCTAAGAAAACATTTAAATATATCAGACAAAATAAGGCAATCGGTGCAGAAAGTGCAAATGGGAGGTTCAGGGGTGCAGAAGGTGAGATGAGATGGAGGGGTGGGGGGCACGCCGGCTGGGGGCCCCCATCCCTTTGGTGCCAAACACTACCCCAGATTCAGCCACATAATCCACCCCACCCCCCGACCGCCAACATCTAGGTGGTATTCCACCCCCACCCCAGGGATCAATTCAATATCCAGGGGAAGTGTATGGGGCCCTCTATAGCACAACAGAGTTTCTCACAAAAAATGTCAGTTTCTGTGCTGTTTGGAGGAAGTGCAACAAAGTGAGGTGTCCCTTCCTCTCCATCGAGTGGGGGCCCCCAGCCGGCGTGCCCCCCACCCCTCCATCTCAAACCCATCGGGCAGCCTCCCCACCACCCCTTAAGCCCCAAAAAAGAAAAATAATTGTCTCCAACTGGGTGGCCGGGCCCGGCCTCTCCGCCAACTACAAGTCACCCATCTCCGGGCCTCCAAATAGTGTGACCTGCTTGCCCGGTCGGTCTCTGATCGTGCTGGAGATCCCTAAAGGGTGCAGTCCCAGCGTCCGCGGGGTTTCCGATATGCACAGCCCGGGTTATCGGGGGAGCGACCTCAGAGTCTCGATGGGGACACCCGGGGACGGGAGCCTCCGCACCCGATCTAACAGTCTCATACAGCCGAAAGGGCCAGGGAAGGTTGGGTGGCCCCCGGTGCATCAGGGGAAGGGGTGGCTCACCAGGCCCAAATCAACCGGGGCTGCACCCGGGCCAGGGTGTGTGGCAGAAGAAAAAAAAGGGGAGGCCATCCACACATGATCCCCCATGGTGTACGGCAATCACAGGGCTCATCGGGGAAGGGAAGGCGGAGGAGGGGGATACGGGGGGGGCAACATGGCAGTCTATAAGGGGTCCCCGTAGCAAGGGCGGTGCGTAGGCAAGGATGGGGGAGTCAAATGTGCGGCCCAGGGCCTACTCAGGTCCCGCTCCTCCTCGTGCTGAATGGCGTCGCCGTCTGCCTCTCTGTGGTCTCTGCATCAAGGGGCCCCGGTAGGCTGCTGCACCCGATCGGCCGATCTGGCGGGGGATAAACTGGAGCCAATCCGGAACTTGAATCGGTTCGGATCCCAGGTACCAGAACAGAGCTGGAAGATCCGCGGTACTCTGAAGCGAGAAGGCGTTGTTGTCTTTGCGGAAGGTAATCACCATCGGATAGCCCCAGCGATACGTGTGGCCCGTTTGTCTGGCCAGGTCCAGGATAGGCCGCAACATTGCCCTACGGCATAGAGTCGCCCTGGAGAGGTCCGGCATGATCCGTACCTGCGCCCCATCCACTTCAATGTCTCCTAGGTCCCATGCTATCCCAGGATGGCTTCTTTTTGCCCGTAGCGGTGGAGGCGACAGACCACGTCTCGCGGCCTGTCTTGATCCGTCGGCTTAGGCCCGAGCGCTCTGTGTGCCCTGTCCAGCACGATCTCCGCCTCCAGATCACCCAAGACCTCCCGGAAGATACCGATCACTTTGGCCCCAATATCCTCAACGTCCGTAGGTTCGGGGATACCGCGGAGCCACAGATTATTGCGGCGGCTCCTATCCTCCCCGTCCTCCAGGTGGAGCTGCAGCGTGATGGCGGCCTCACGGTGCCGGTCCCGGGACTGTTCCAAGGCCGCCACGCAGTCCGCCAGTGAAGACACCGATTCCTCCCCCGAGGCGACGCGATCGGTAAGCGTCGAGACCTCTCCCCTCACCTCTTGTATGTCCCGTCTATGGGTTTCCTCAAGCCGTAGAATCAGGGCCTCAATGTCCGTCCTGGTGGGTAAGGCCTGCAATAGTGCCTTGATGTGTGGATCTAGGCCAGCGGGCTCTGGCATCTGCGAGGAAGACATCTCGCCTTGGGGGGTTTCCTTTGGTGACTGTTGGGCGAATGTCATCCAGTCTTCAGATCCACTGGGGTCCAGTAGCTGCCTCTGAGTGTAGATGTTTAAGCGTAATTTAATGTAAAAAAGAGTACATATAACTCACATTTTAGAGGTTAAAATAGACATTGTACAGGTTTCTTTACGGGTGATCGTCAGTTCCGTCACTTGTAGTTCTCCTACTGCTGGGCACTTGTGCTGAGCAAAGCTGTCTCTCACTGCCGTGTGGTGTTGAGGCCGGCGGCGGTGGGGAGAAAAACTTATGAGCCAGTCAAACAAAGTGGAGGTGTAATTGGCAGTATGATGGTACTGATGACGTCACAAAAATCCAGTGACGTCATCAGTACCATCATAGCAAAAATCCAGTGACGTCATCAGTACCATCATAGCAAAAATCCAGTGACGTCATCAGTACCATCATAGCAAAAATCCAGTGACGTCATCAGTACCATCATACTGCCAATTACACCTCCACTTTGTTTGACTGGCTCATAAGTTTTTCTCCCCACCGCCGCCGGCCTCAACACCACACGGCAGTGAGAGACAGCTTTGCTCAGCACAAGTGCCCAGCAGTAGGAGAACTACAAGTGACGGAACTGACGATCACCCGTAAAGAAACCTGTACAATGTCTATTTTAACCTCTAAAATGTGAGTTATATGTACTCTTTTTTACATTAAATTACGCTTAAACATCTACACTCAGAGGCGCCTCTTCCTTTGCTTTTTTGTTACAGTCTTGGAACACGGTTTCTGTTCTACAATGATGGCAGCCCTGAGGTTATAGTTGTGACCCCTGCAAAAACTCTCATCCGTCCGTCCCTGGACTTCATCCCCATTACCAACCCCCCCCCTCCCCCTCCACCTGGAGCAATAGACTCTTTTTTACTGTGCAAATCTTATGCACACTCTTTTACTCATCTATATATAATTTTCATATATATTTATTGTTTTACCATTGTTGCATAATATTAAGGAATTGTTTTACTCAGAATTGCGCATTTTTCTCCTTGTATACTGTAGGTCCAGTAGCTGCCCCTGGGATTCCCCCTCGGCTTATCTCGTGGCTCGGGTAGGCTGGGACCTGGGGATATCCCTTGCAGGGCTTTAAAATATTTCTGGATTTCGCCCGATATCTTTCCAGCTGGTGTCCCCCTTGTCGCTGCTCTTGTCCTGTACCTTTTGGCAATGTTCATGCCGGGTTATAGTTGATTTTTGGCTAGAAATCGGGGGATCAGGTCGGGAGCTCTGATGAAAAGCAGCTTCACTCCGCCATGTCCAGGCCACGCCCCCTAGTCCTGGATTTCGCGGAGGCGAGGGTGTTCCTCCCGATGGAGAAACTGAAGACCCTGCAATCTGCAGTGAAGCAGTTGTCGACCCAGAAGTGGTCGTCTCTTCGTTTCTGCATGAGAGTTCTGGGTCTGATGGTGCCCTCTTTCGAGGCGATCTCGTATGCCCAATTCCACACCAGGGAACTACAGAAGGAGATTCAGTCACATTGGGACAAGCTCCCGTGTCCTCTGGATTACCAGATTCAGTTGAGCCATCTGGTCAAGTCTTCCCTGGTGTGGTGGCTGACATCTCCGGTGCTTCGGACCACAAAGTATTTTCTGCCGTGCCGCTCGACAGTGGTCACGGCGGATGCCAGCCTCTCCGGTTGGGGGGCGTTTGGGGCACTCAGTCAGCCCAGGGGCGCTGGACTCAGGAGGAGTCCCGCCTACGATCAATATTCTGGAGCTCCGAGCAATCAAGCTGTGCCTTGCCAGGTGGTCCCTGGAGCTGCAGGATCCAATCTGACAACGCCACGGCCGGCACCGCGTTTTGCCACGATTTGCGTCTGAAACGCGAAAACTTTTGCGTCTGAACCCATTTTTTTGCTACTGAAAAAACGAACATAAACGAGCATAAACGCAACTGCCGGAAAACACAGAAAAAACGTGACTGTGTGCATGGACACATAGGATAACATTGAATGTGTTCAGGGGCAGTTGAAAAAGCTGTCCAAATGCCTCTGAACACGTGTTTACACGTGTGCATGGGGCTGTAATTCTGCCTAACTCTCCTGGAAGGAAGCGGATATAACCCTACAGTCAAAGGCTGCTGTGTCCGTCCATGAACTTAGAGAAATGGCTTTTACGGTGAGTACAAAAATCCTATTTTTCATGCTTTATCCAGATGTACTGCACTGCTTTTCATGTTTTGTCCTGATTTATCTTAGCTGTCACATACTGATCCAATTACTGCATCAATTATGAAGATTTACACACTTAATAAGGATCAAACCAAAGTGAAAGTGGGCGTTGAGACTATAACAAAGTAAGTGAGCATTCTGGTATTTATTTGAAAGTATAATATCATTGTTATTGTATAATTCCATTTTTTTATTTTTTAGTTAATGTGTTTATACACAGTTTCCAGGGCAAGAACAAGAGATTATTGTGTGTTGAGTAATCAGCAAAAGATAGGTCAGGAAGTTTGAAGCAAACTGTCATCCATAATAATAGCTGAAGATTACTTATTCCCAACATCATACGTCACTTTTCAACATAGCATACTGACTTAGGGGAGGTACAAAACGAAAAAAAGAAAAGGAAGCATAATATGTAAAAAAAATGTGGGGAAGGGGTTTTGGAGGAAGGGTGTTAAAAGGAATTAGGGAGCAGGAATATGGTTCAGGGTTCCCCAAGTTTGATATTACCCAACAAAAGGTTTATAGTTGGGTATGGCAGCCTGAGTAGAAAGTGAACCCACCTTTTTGCAAAATTGTTCTTCTTTCTTATTGACTGTGGCCATCATGTGTACTGTGACTGTTTCCCCATCGTGTGCACTTTGTTAATCTTGGCGAACCATGAGCCTAATCTTTGGTGTCATAGATTGCTTCCTGTCTAGTGGATTCCACGATTTTGCCACTTTAAAGCGGAGCTCCACCCTAAAGTGGAACTCACACTGATCGGAACCCCCCCCCCCCTCCGGTGTCACATTTGACACCTTTCAGGGGGGAGGGGGGTGCAGATACCTGTCTAAAGTCTGGTATTTGCACCCACTTCTGGCCACACAGTTTTGGGTAAACTGTGGGCGGAACGTCACCTCCCGTCCTCCCCCCGTTGTGCTCTGGGAACACTCGGCTCCCAGAGCACAGCGGGAGCCAATCAGCGGCGCAGCGCAACTCGCGCATGCGCGGTAGGGAACCGGGTAGTGAAGCCGGATTGCTTCACTTCCTGGTTCCCTCACTGAGGATGGCGGACGGTGCTGGACTCCAGGACAGGTAAGTGTCCTAATATTAAAAAGGAAAGAGGGGGGGTTTTCCTCGCGCTAGGAGAATGAATATAAATGAATTTCAAATGGATAAGTGAATAAATAAATAGTGAGTAATTCCAGCAGCAACGCTAAACATGTGATATACACGCAAAAAGTAAAAAGAAAAAAGATGAGTTGCGCTAGGAGTCGCAACTTAATGCGAAAATAATATAAATAAATAAATGCATAAATGAATAAATGAATAAAGTGCTAGTGCAAAAAATAGCAAAAAAAAGGGATGATGCCCAAACAGTCATGGGAAAAACCTTTCGGGGTAATTACAACAATCTGCTATTTGGGACCAAACGCTTAAAAAACTTTGTTAGTCCATTAGAATTGCATACTAATCAATTGTTAGGCAGTCCAAAATGAGAGGGGAAATCAACAGCAGAACCCCAAAACATATGAATGTCCAAATAGATGGGCAAAAAACAGTTGCAGAGTAATAAAATGATCCAAATATTGAACAGCCTCTGGTCTCTGGTCAGAAGAAACATATATTCCCACCGAGAGGTAAGTAAGGGTGTGCTCTTACCAGATCCACGATCATAAAAAGCGTGTCGATCCACTCAGGTCATGGAGAAAACTCGGTCACAGCTGACAGGCAGAATATCCTCTCCAATGTGTTTAACGGCTCCACGTCCATCCGGCGAACCAGGGGAAGAAATAGGCTCAGAATGTGAAGTACCGTCAAATATTTATTAAAAATTGTGCAACATATACACAGCGGTACATATAATTTAAAATTGCCGGCTAAAACAAGCAAACAGATACAAATAAAAAACGTGCGCCCGTGCATCCGGGGTCACGTAAAACGCAATGACGTTCGGTGCGTGGCTCCGCCTCCTCATCCTGCTCCGTTTGTCCGCCCCCCCCGCGCTGTGTCTTCACCCTCCGCCCCCACCCCCTCGTCCTGCTCCGTGTGTCCAGCTCCATCCCCCGCAGCTATCGCCGGCTTCTCTCTCCTCTCCCGCGGGCTGCGAGGGGGGGGCTCTGTCAGGATGGAGAGCGGAAATGGGACACAGAGCGTTCGTTACCGAGCGCTGTGCGTCCCGTGATAACTGTGCAGAGTAACCTGTGTGTTACTCTGCTCAGTTTATGAATGGAAGGGAGACGCTGTCTTCTGTCCATTCATCTTCAATGCAGAGAAAAGGACTGGGGAATGAATGTCCTCTGTCCCTTTCTCTGTCTCAAATTGGAGATGTCAGGGGTCTCTGTTTAGACCCCTGTCATGTCACCAACGCCCCCCACAGGGCTGATAAAAAAAATGAAATTGTAAAAAAATAAATGACACCACAACCACCCCCCCATACCAAGATGGTCCAGAACCCCCTGTCCACTACCCCACTGTCCACTACCCCACTGACACTGTCCACTACCCCACTGTCCACTACCCCACTGTCCACTACCCCACTGTCCACTACCCCACTGACACCGTCCACTACCCTACTGTCCACTACCCCACTGACACGTCCATTACCCCACTGTCCACTACCCCACTGACACCGTCCACTACCCTACTGTCCACTACCCCACTGTCCACTACCCCACTGACATCGTCCACTACCCCACTGACACCGTCCACTACCCTACTGTCCACTACCCCACTGTCCACTACCCAACTGTCCACTACCCCACTGTCACCGTCCACTACCCCACTGTCCACTACCCCACTGACACCTTCCACTACCCTACTGTCCACTACCCCACTGTCCACTACCCCACTGACACCGTCAACTACCCTACTGTCCACTACCCCACTGTCCACTACCCCACTGACACCGTCCATTACCCCACTGTCCACTACCCCACTGACACCGTCCACTACCCTACTGTCCACTACCCCACTGTCCACTACCCCACTGACACCGTCCACTACCCTACTGTCCACTACCCCACTGTCCCCTACCCAACTGTCCACTACCCCACTGTCCACTACCCCACTGTCACCGTCCACTACCCCACTGTCCACTACCCTACTGTCCACTACCCCACTGTCCACTACCCCACTGACACCGTCCACTACCCTACTGTCCACTACCCCACTGTCCACTACCCCACTAACACCGTCCACTACCCTACTGTCCACTACCCCACTGTCCACTACCCCACTGACATCGTCCACTACCCTACTGTCCACTACCCCACTGACACCGTCCACTACCCCACTGTCCACTACCCCACTGACACCGTCCACTACCCCACTGACACCGTCCACTACCCCACTGTCCACTACCCCACTGACACCGTCCACTACCCCACTGTCCACTACCCACTACCCCACTGTCCACTACCCCACTGACACCGTCCACTACCCCACTGTCCACTACCCCACTGTCCACTACCCCACTGACACCATCCACCACCCCACTGTCCACTACCCCACTGACACCGTCCACTACCCCACTGACACCGTCCACTACCCTACTGTCCACTACCCCACTGTCCCCTACCCCACTGTCCACTACCCCACTGTCCACTACCCCACTGTCCACTACCCCACTGTCACCGTCCACTACCCCACTGTCCACTACCCCACTGACACCGTCCACTACCCTACTGTCCACTACCCCACTGTCCACTACCCCACTGACACCGTCCACTACCCTACTGTCCACTACCCCACTGTCCACTACCCCACTAACACCGTCCACTACCCTACTGTCCACTACCCCACTGTCCACTACCCCACTGACACCGTCCACTACCCTACTGTCCACTACCCCACTGTCCACTACCCCACTGACACCGTCCACTACCCCACTGTCCACTACCCCACTGACACCGTCCACTA
This sequence comes from Rana temporaria, assembly GCF_905171775.1. Lineage (NCBI taxonomy): Eukaryota > Metazoa > Chordata > Amphibia > Anura > Ranidae > Rana > Rana temporaria. The sequence continues at coordinate 379,985,129 of NC_053489.1, read as the reverse complement.
CCCCACTGTCCACTACCCCACTGACACCGTCCACTACCCCACTGTCCACTACCCCACTGACACCGTCCACTACCCCACTGTCCACTACCCCACTGACACCGTCCACTACCCCACTGTCCACTACCCCACTGACACCGTCCACTACCCCACTGTCCACTACCCCACTGACACCGTCCACTACCCCACTGACACCGTCCACTACCCCACTGACACTGTCCACTACCCCACTGTCCACTACCCCACTGACACCGTCCACTACCCCACTGTCCACTACCCCACTGACACCGTCCACTACCCCACTGTCCACTACCCCACTGACACCATCCACTACCCCACTGTCCACTACCCCACTGACACCGTCCACTACCCCACTTTCCACTACCCCACTGTCCACTACCCCACTGACACCGTCCACTACCCCACTGTCCACTACCCCACTGACACCGTCCACTACCCCACTGACACCGTCCACTACCCTACTGTCCACTACCCCACTGTCCCCTACCCAACTGTCCACTACCCCACTGTCCACTACCCCAATGTCCACTACCCCACTGTCACCGTCCACTACCCCACTGTCCACTACCCTACTGACACCGTCCACTACCCTACTGTCCACTACCCCACTGTCCACTACCCCACTGACACTGTCCACTACCCCACTGTCCACTACCCCACTGACACCGTCCACTACCCTACTGTCCACTACCCCACTGTCCACTACCCCACTGACACCGTCCACTACCCCACTGTACACTACCCCACTGACACCGTCTACTACCCCACTGACACCGTCCACTACCCCACTGTCCACTACCCCACTGACACCGTCCACTACCCCACTGTCCACTACCCCACTGACACCGTCCACTACCCCACTGACACCGTCCACTACCCCACTGTCCACTACCCCACTGACACCGTCCACTACCCCACTGTCCACTACCCCACTGACACCGTCCACTACCCCACTGACACCGTCCACTACCCCACTGACACCGTCCACTACCCCACTGTCCACTACCCCACTGACACCGTCCACTACCCCACTGTCCACTACCCCACTGACACCGTCCACTACCCCACTGACACCATCCACTACCCCACTGTCCACTACCCCACTGTCCACTACCCCACTGTCCACTACCCCACTGACACCGTCCACTACCCCACTGTCCACTACCCCACTGTCCACTACCCCACTGTCCACTACCCCACTGACACCGCCCACTACCCCACTGACACCGCCCACTACCCCACTGACATCACCCACTGCCCCATCCCCCAACCCCTTTCCAAAAAGCATTGTGAAAAAATATATTTAAAAAATAAAACCCCACCCTCCCATCAAGTACAAAAATAAATTGTAAAAAGAAAAAAAAAAAATTATTGTAAAAATGTATAAAAAGAAAAAAATCCACTGGTCCCAAAAAACCTTTTGGGAACAAAAAATATTAAATTGTAAAATAAAAAAAAATTATCTGACGCTGTCCACTATCCTGACACCATCCTGCATGTACTACCCACCTCTGTACCCTACGCATTCCTGTGATTCACAAACTGTATAGCTGAAATCGCATCACATTCGGACCAAACACGCATCACACCTATGCAATCCGATTCATGTCCTGTCAGTTCGCAGTGCGATATGCGAGCTGAAATGGGGGTGTCATTATCATTGTATTACACTCCCCAGCATATGGCAGTGTGAACTGTCGTGCGAGTTGGGTGCGATGTGGGAACCCGCAGTGGATTTGCAGGGTTCCCGAATCGCACCAGTGTGAACCAAGCCTCAAAGCATGCAGCCTACAAATGTCACCTGACTGCTCCCACCAAGGCTCGGTTCACACTGGTGCGATTCGGGAACCCTGCAAATCCACTGCGGGTTCCCACATCGCACCCGACTCGCACGACAGTTCACACTGCCATATGCTGGGGAGTTTAAAACAATGGTAATGACACCCCCATTTCAGCTTGCATATCGCACTGTGAACTGACAGTTAGGACATGAATCGGATCGCATAGGTGTGAAAACCTATGCGATTCTGGTGTGGACCAAAAAAAGGGTCCTGTGCGAGTTTGTTCCAAATGAGATGCAATTTCAGCCATACAGTTTGTATGGCTAAAATCGCATCGCACAGACATCGCATGTGATCTGAACAGCAGTGCGGTGCAAATCACTTGCGATCTCGTACAGCTCATTAATGTGAACCAGCCCTAAGTTCATTCAGCCTGGGTGTAAGTATAAAAAGTGAGAAATCCACCCTCCCCCACACAACACATCCTGGTAATATAGGAATTTTGAATATGTGATCAGGTGACCTCAGACACACACACACTGCAATATAACAATAATAAGAAGATCACTCACGCTCGGACTACATACATCTCCCCCTAATCACTTGTCTATGTATATTCTGATGGCTGTTCATTGGAGCATTTCATCATGACATTGAACTGTGTCTCACCTCATGTTTTGTAAACATTTAACCAAAACACAGGACAAGCAGACAATTCTGGCAACTTAGGAGAGGAGAGGGGAGGGGAGGGGGGTGATTTGTACACTGTTTACAGAAACTGTGCATGGTCTGCAGGCTAGTGCACAAGATATGTAAATATCCTGTCACTCAAAGCATGGAGGCGGAACGGACTTTGCTTTTTATAGGAAAGTCCGTTTTATCCCACTGAACAATAAAAAGAGGATTGCTCAGCTCTGGATTAACTCTATGTGGCAAGACTGGGCACAGATGATAGGAAATCTTAGGGCCAGATTCTCATACATTAGCGCTGCTCCTGGGCAGCGTAATGTATGAGCTCTACGTTACACTGCCGCAGGTCTACAGGTTTAAATCCTGATTCTCAGAACACTTACCTGTAAACTTGCGGCGGTGTAGCGTTAGATTGCTCGGCGCAAGCCCGCCCAATTCAAATGGGGCGGGCACCATTTAAATTAGGCGCGCTCCCGCACCGAGCGTACTGCGCATGCTCCGTCGGGTAAATTACCCGACGTGCATTGCGCTAAATGACGTCGCCCCGACGTCATTTGCCTAGATGTATACGTAAATGGCGTCCAGCGCCATTCACGGACGTCTTACGCAAACGACGTAATTTTTATTCAATTCGACGCGGGAACGACGGCCATACTTAACATTGGTTGCGCCTGCTAATTAGCAGGGGCAACCTTACGCGTCGGGTACGCTACGCAAACGACGTTAATTCGCTGCGTCGACCTCGCGTATGTTCGGGAATCGCCGTACTTACCTCATTTGCATAGACGACGGGGAAAAGCGACGATGCGACACCTAGCGGCGGGAAAAAAAATTACTTTTAAGATCTGACAGCGTAACAGCCTTACGCTTGTCAGATCTAATGGGTACCTATGCGCAACTGATTCTGAGAATCAGTCGCATAGATACCCGGGGCCAGATGAGGTGTTACGACGGCGCTAATGGTGTTGCGCCGTCGTAACGCCTTTGAGAATCTGGCCCAGATTCTCTACATTACACACACATAAATTTTTGGGGTTTACATCCACTTTAAGGTTAGACCTTTATTCACATGATGGTTGTATAAAGATCTGGGAGTGTCTTGAGCCATCCAAGGGAGACCCCCAAGGGGAATCTCTGAGAATGCCTGCTCCATCTGGACCCCACTTTTAGAAGACCTCACTGTACAGTCACTCCAGAATAGGGTTTAAATGGGGAGCTTTATGGTACCTGACCATGTCTGAGAGGCCTATCCCATTCCTATCTTTGGGAAATGTCAACAGGGAGTGATTGAGTCTAAGGCCCCATACACACGAGAGAATTTATCCGCGGATACGGTCCAGCGGACCGTTTCCACGGATAAATCCTCTCAAAGATTTCCGCAGATTTCTATGCGATGGAGTGTACACACCATCGCATTGAAATCTGCGCGGAAATCCTCTGGCGATGACGTGTCGCGCCGTCGCCGCGATTATGACGGCGCGACGCTGTCATATAAGGAATTCCACGCATGCGTCAAATCATTACGACGCGTGCGGGGAATCCCTTTGGACGGATGGATCCGGTGAGTCTGTACAGACGAGCGGATCCATCCGTTGGAATGGATTCCAGCAGATGGATTTGTTGTGCATGTCAGCAAATATCCAATCTGCTGGAATCCATCCCAGGGGAGATTTATCCGCGGAAAAAGATCCGCTGGCGTGTACACACCATAGGATCTATCCGCAGAAACCCATTTGCTGGGATTTATCTGCGGATGGATTCTATCGTGTGTACGGGGCCTAAATGGTTGACCCGCCTATAGGAATTGTCTGATTTCCCTCTTCACATGTCTCAAAAATGTCTTGGGTATCCTAATTGGAAGAGTTTGAAATAAGTACAACAATTTAGGTAGACATTAATTTGAAAGTGTTTGTAAACTCTCACTTTATGAAAAAAACTTTCTTTATCGTACACCACGGGACACAGAGCCAGTCATTACATAATGGGTTAAGAGTCACCAGTGGTGATTGGACACTGGCACAACCAATTAAAGACAGTTCCCCTCCATATAACCCCTCCTCCCATCAGAGAAGTAGCTCAGTTTTTTTCAACAGTGTCTAAGGTGTTGGACGCAATAGGATATGCTAAAAGAAAGTTGCCAAAGAGACCCTCTCGGGGTAAAAAGAGCTATGCTTTCGGATCCATCCAAGACGCCTAAGATTTTAAGCCAAAACTGCATGAGGTCCGGGCCTCATGCACGAGGCATCGCTTGTAATGTCTCTCTTCGGGGGACTGGGCTCTGGGGGCCAGCACCTTCGCTACTTCGCTAAAAGTCCTGGTAAGAGTCCTTTACAAGGCCCAGGGGAGAGGTATCCTTTAAGTAGGAAGAAAATACACCTGCAGATGAGGAGTCTGATAGATCAGGGATATCAGATTAGCCTTTCTCTGCATCTCAGATTCTGAAGTCACAGGTCCAATGTTATGCTGGAACAGTGCGTTTAAATTATCCTCTTCGGAAGTAACTGAATCACCTGTCTCCTCCCTGGGTTCATTAAAGCGGGAGTTCACCCATAAAACAATTTTTTGAAAGAATCCCCTTAGATGGATGCTCGTTTTGTCTAGGGGAATCGGCTAGTTGTTTTAAAATATGAGCTGTATTTACCGTTTTCGAGATGCATCTTCTCCGTCGCTTCCGGGTATAGGTCTTCGGGAGCGGGCGTTCCTTCTTGATTGACAGTCTTCCGAGAGGCTTCCGACGGTCGCATCCATCGCGTCACTAGTAGCCGAAAGAAGCCGAACGTCGGTGCGGCTCTATACTGCGCCTGCGCACTGACGTTCGGCTTCTTTCGGAAAATCGTGACGCGATGGATGCGACCGTCGGAAGCCTCTCGGAAGACTGTCAATCAAAATAGGAACGCCCAGTCCCGCAGCCCATACCCGGAAGCGGCGGAGAAGATGCATCTCGTAAACGGTAAGTACAGCTCATATTTTAAAACAACTAGCCGATTCCCCTAGACAAAACGAGCATCCATCTAAGGGGAAAAAGTATTATGTACGGGTGAACCCCCGCTTTAAAATCCCTGCAAGGGGCTTGCTCTTTCACGGTTTATTCGTTACTAGAAAAGCTTATTTACGCAGACTGGCAACACCCAGATAAGCGTTTCTCACCTCCTAAGAAGTTTGACATTCTTTATCCTATGGAGGAGAAGTTTTCCAAGAAATGTAGCCTTACTTCTGTAGATGCAGATTTTTATTGTATAAATAAAAACCTGACTTGTCCAGTGGACAATGTACAGGTGTTTAAAGATCCATCTAAAAAAAAATTGGAATCTTTACTAAAATACTAATTTCTTTTGGCCGGCGCAGTTACCCAACCTGCTGTAGCAGCAGTTGGTATGTGTCAGGTCATCAAGTAACAGGTTAAACAGGGGCTGAAGGATCTGCCTCCGGAACAAGCCAAATTTTGGAAAAATTTGCCTGAAGCCTTATGTTTTACAGTAGAACAAGAAGATTTGATTCAGCAAGCATCTCGGCTCACACTCCAGCTGGTGCATATGCACAGAGTTCAGCAGAAGCTCCATGCAAAAAGCTTTTGGCCAGTTTCCCCTTCCATGGCGAACGCCTCTTTGGGGATGATCTGGAAAAGTATATCCAAAAGGATATTGAGCGGTAAAACCACTCTTACCAGAGAAGAAGAAAAACAAGCAGTCTTGTTTTAAACATTCTCTTTCCCCGGTTACTGGAAGACCTGCCTCCTGCCAGTGGCGATGGCATTTTCAGCCAGCCACAAAAGCCAAAGAAAATCAGGCTCAGAAGAACAAGAAGCCGTGGGGTTCAAGAGCCAACAAGCACAACCCAAAAGCCTCTTTGTGAAGGGGCGCCCCTGCTCGGCCGAGTGGGGGGACGGCTTTGTCAGTTTTCAGCGGCATGGCAGACAGAAATCCAGGACAAATGGGTAGTATCCACAATTCACAATGGATCTAAGATCTCTAAATCAGTTTCTGAACATTCATCATTTCCGAATGGAAAGTATTCGATCCGTGGTCGCCACCCTACAAGGCAGAGAATTCATGGCGTCCATATACATCAAGGATGCATATTTACATGTGCCTATCCATCCCGCTCATCAAACATTCCTAAGGTTCGTGGTAGAACATCGTCACTTCCAATTTGTGGCCCTGCCCTTTGGTGTGGCTACCGAGCCCAGAGTATTTACAAAGGTGTTAGCACCTCTGTTGGCAAATCTGAGGACACAGGGCATAGCGGTAACAGCCTATCTAGACTATCTACTTGTAATAGATCAGTCAGTGGCAGGATTAGATCACGCTGTGCTCACTACAGTAAAGTACCTGGGGCATTTAGGATGGATTGTAAACCTACAAAAATCCTCTCTACAAGCCCAAAGAAGGGTAGAGTAAATACTCTACCCTTCTAATGGGCATGATCATAGACACAGCCCAAAGCAGGGTATTCCTGCCAGAGCCAAATATACCGTCTCTAAAAGACCTGATCCACAAGGTCAAAGCAAAGAAAGGGCCATCTATTCGCCTTTGCGTGAGGCTATTAGGGAAGATGGTGGCCTCCTTCGAGGCTGTCCCTTAAGCCCAGTTCCATTTGAGACTACTTCAAGGCAGCATCTTAGCCACCAGAACAGGAAGATCCAAGCTCTGGATTTACCCATGCTCCTGTCTCCACAAGTGTGCCAAAGCTTCAGTTGGTGGTTATGAACCAAGAACTTGCGGAAAGGAAAATCCTTTCTTCCAGTCACCTGGAAGGTGGTGTCTACGGATGCCAGCCTGTTGGGCTGGGGATCAGTGTTAGAAGAAGCTTCAGCCCAGTGAACCTGGGCCAAGACCGAAGAGAGCCTGCCCATCAACATACTGGAGATCTGGGCAGTATATCTAGCCCTCAGAACCTGGACATACAGGTTACAGGGCCACCCTGTTCAGATTCAATCCAACAATGCTACTGCAGTAGCCTACATCAAACCCCAAGGAGGCCCCCGCAGTCAAGGTGCTCAGAAGGAGGTGAATCAGATTTTGGCATGGGCAGAAGATCATGTTCCTTGCCTTTCTGCAATCTTTATTCCAGGGGTAGAAAACTGGCAAGCGGACTAGTCGCCAGCAGCTGTCCCCAGGAGAATGGTCTCTCCACCATGATGTCTTTCAGGCCATATGCCAGAGATGGGGGACCCCAGATGTAGACCTGCTAGCTTCCAGGTTCAACAAGAAGTTGGACAACTTTGTATCCAATACGAGTGATCCTCTCGCCTACGGATCGGATGCTCTAATAATTCCTTGGAATCAGTTCTCACTGATTTATGCATTTCCTCCGATCCCTCTATTACAAAGGCTACTTTGCAGGATCAAGAACGAGGGAATTTCAGTAATCCTAGTGGCCCAGAATTGGCCCAGAAGGCCCTGGTACGCCGAGATCATAAAGATGGCGGTAGGAAGACATTGGAAGTTTCTGCTTCGTCACGACCTGCTGTCACAGGGTCCAGTGTTCCATCCTTCCTTACAAAAGCTAAATTTGACGGTCTGGCTACTGAGACCCACATTTTGAAGAAACGAGGGATCTCAGGTCCAGTTCTTTCTACACTCATAAATGCTAGAAAGCCAGCATCCAGGCGTGCAGCAAATGTAATTTCTGCCGTTATATTTTGAAGGGGAAAAGTATTACTCTTCCCAATGGTGAAACCTTTTCACCTAAATTTCGTGCAACTTGTCAAACAATAGGAATTATTTATTTAATGAAATGCAACTGTGGAGCCTACTATGTAGGTAAAACCAAACGTAACTTTCTTTGTAGAATAAGAGATCATGTTCTAGCGGTTACTAAAAAACTTATGGAAACACCAATCAGCCGTCATATAGGCTTGTTCCATAATCACAATCATGCAATGTTGGGCTTTTACGCCTTAGCACATGTTCCTCTTAACGAAAGAGGAGGTGATGCTGACAAACGTCTCTTACACACGGAAGCGCATTGGATTTATACGTTACGTGCTACCCAGCATCCAGGGTTAAATGAAAACATCAGCTATAAGCCCTTTCTCTGATCTTTTGACAAATTAGCTGAATGCCCTGGATACCTTACTGCCATTTTGAATTCCCCCATTACTGCTCTTCTTCTCCCCCTTTCGGCCCCAGTGAGCTGCCGCCAGACTAATTCCATCATGGCATATTAAGTACTAACACCTTAGCCTCTAGAACATCATTTTCTGTTGCATAAGCGAAGGGATGCAGGGGGTGCCGTGAGTTGTGTCCAAATACACTTTCACATGCCCAACACCTGTGAGACCCTATTGCTTTGCAATTATTAATGTAGAATCCTAGTGTACAGTATATGTGGCTGTGGTTATGTATCATAATGATGAATTAATTATTTGGATTTTTTGTATCCTTGGTCTGTATAAACTAACCGATCTATATTAATGTAATAATCTTATGTAATTCATTTGTATTTTCAGTGGACCGGTGTTGTGAACTGTGGATTTTGCTACACTTTATCCGATTGCATATCTGCAATGTCGGTTTCTTTTCTAGCATCCTGTCTCTTGTTCTTCTTTTCCCTTTTTCTTTTCTCTTATTTTTCTTCTTTTTCCTATACCTGATATGGATGACTAACCACATGGGATCCAGCCATGGACGCCAATCCGGCGCTATCCTGCTGCACTGCGCTGCGCTTCCCATTCACACACCAGCCTTTCCAACTTGCTAAGCCACTTTGGGTGGTTGGGGGCCTGCACCAGCATAGCCTTGTGTATGCTCTATCCGAGCGGAGGCCCGAGTGTCAGTCCAGGTCCGCCCATCGGCAGCACCCATTGGCCATGCATTGGACGTCATCACTGACGCCAATGCACTTCCCTGTGTTATGCCGCCTTCCCGTGCAGGCGCGGGTTACTCGGCATCTCCTTGTGACATGTCGCCTTCATGCGCAGGCGCGGGTTACTCTGCTTACATGGGGATTCCCTATGACGGCTGTTCGATAATCCTCGCCCATTGTAGAGAAACATGCCGCCTCCCACACAGGTTATGTCCATCATGACCTAATTGTGAGCGGTATATTATGGAGCTGCACAGCTGATCCATCAGCGTGAGCTCTGCCAGAGGAGTCATTCCACCGTTTGCTGAGGTAGAAGCAGGACATAGGTAGGCTTCCTCCTGAATTTTCCCTTTTAACTGCTATATTTAATTAATGCTGTGAGTGACTGACTAGTTCAGTCACCACAGACAGACTTCTAATCACTCTCTTATATTGCTTATTTGGGACTTTCCTTCCCCTTATTTGTATTTATTTCCAATTTTGATATTTAGTATTTGGACTTATCTGGCACGGCCACGCCATTGGCTGACATTGCTGGAATCTAAACCAGGTAATATTATCAGCATTATTATGCATTCTCTTCCCCCTTGGTTTTTTACTTTTATACATTTCGCCCATATGTTTATATTAATTCATTATACTGGCTTCAATATAAATCTCCCCTTTTTATGAATATTTTGCAATTTATTACATGTGTTCATTTGAGCACTATATAATAGATACCACCATAAACGCTGCTATGGTCCTATCGATACATATATTTACTAAGAATACTAAGTAGAAGCTATATATGTGTATAATGAACATATATTCATATATGTAATACAGTTCTGTTTGTGCTATTCAGTACTGACAGAGCAATCTCGGGTCGGTCCGTATACTTTATAAAGATTAACTTTTCTTGAGATAACTCCATCATTGAATCAACTATTACTGTGGACATAACCTTTATCAGGTAACAGCAGTAAGTGTTTTTTTTTAAAATAGTCGTCCCCATCATCGCTATGAGATTAATCACCATGTATTCTGTTTTCCTATATTTACAATACCTTTATCTTTCACTTGCAGTATCTGCCTACCTCCGGCTCTTCTATCTCTTTAGGCTAGCACCTTCAGGCTTTCTGTGTTGTATGGTGGCTCAGTCACGGTCGTGCAGAGGCCCCTCTTCCCTTACTCAATATGTAACTCCCATATCTGGGACTCTGAGCTAGCTACGGTCAATCGTCCAGGCCACTCACTCCATAATTTTCAGGTAAAGGATGTTTCACAGTCCACAGTTTTCGCATACATTTGGTCCACTTTTTCTCTCTTTCTTATTATGACATGTACTACTATACTATAATGAACAGTCATATTTTGTACCAATGGTCAAGAATTTTTCTTATTACTCTATTTCTTTGGATTTATTAATACACTGTCTTTTTGTACTATGTTATCTTACTGGCATATGTTTTGTTTGCATAGACTATTACCCTCCACGGGTTCCTGACGAAGCCCTCTTGGGCGAAACTAGTAGAACCTCATTACGTGGGTTGAGATGAAGACCATTTGCATCTACATGCATGTGTAATATCATTCCCATACTATAGTCTGAACGTTTTTAATATGCATCAAAAAGTATATATTGTATATTTTATATTCTCTTTTTTATATTTTTTGTAAAGAATACATTTTTGATATATAAATGAAAATTGTCGTTATGGCTCTAATGATTGAGGTTTGACCAGGCCTTTATATTCCTATACTGTACACCTGTCCATCACGCTTCAATTAAAGTCCCATAATTTTTCCTGTTACAAGGAAATCCTTCTAAACCAGCATCCAGGCTTGTCTACTATAGAGTCTGGAAAGCATATGTTTCCTGGTGTGAAACCAGAAGATGGAATCCTCAGAAGTATGACATAAGTAGGATTCTTGCCTTTTGCCAATTAGGCGTGGATATGAAATTAGCCCTTAGTACCATCAAGGGGCAAATATCGGCTCTATCAGTCTTTTTTCAAAGACTGCTGGTATCTCTTCCCTAGTTCAGGCTTTCATTCAGGGGGTATTGCGGATCAATCTGCCAGTCAAGTCTCCCTTGTGCCCATGGGATTTGAATTTGGTATTATCAGTATTGCAAAAGCAACCTTTTGAACCTATTCGCCATATTCCTTTGATTCTTTTGAGCAGGATATTGGCCTTTTTGATTGCTATCTCCTTTGCTAGAAGAGTATCAGAGTTCGTAGCTCTTTCTTGTAAAGAGCCTTATTTAATTTGTCACAAAGACAAAATTGTACTACGACCCCATCCTGCCTTTTTACCTAAGGTGGTGTCGGTTTTTCATTTGAATCAAGACATTGTTCTGCGTTTTTTGTTTCCTGACCCGCAGACGGCGGGGGAAAAGTTATTGCACTCTCTAGATCTAGTGAGAGCAGTAAAGGTGTATCTGCAGGCAACCACTCAGATACGTAAAACAGATGTTTTGTTTATCTTGCCAGATGGTCCCAAGCGACATCAAAATCCACCATATCTAGGTTGCATTCGACATGTAATTATTCAAGCTTATGGTTTAAAGAACAGGACTCCTCCTTTTTCTATTAAGGCGCACTCTACCAGGGCGATAGGTGCTTCATGAGCAGTGCATCACCAAGCTTCGATGACTCAGATCTGTAAAGCTGCAACTTGGTCTTCGGTCCACACATTTTCCAAATTTTATCAAATAGATGTGAAAGGACATGAGGATTCCGCCTTTGGGCGAAGTGTGCTGCAGGCAGCATTATAGGGCTTCTTGTCCGCAAGCGGCCTGCTTGATCTGTGTCTCCCATCCTTCTTTGAGCATTGCTCTGGGATGTCCCATTATGTAATGACTGGCTCTGTGTCCCATGGTGTACAATAAAGCAATAAAAAATAAATAATAAAATAACAGCTTACTTGTAAAATCCTTTTCTTGGAGTACACCACAGGACACAGAGGTCCCCCCCTTCTCATGGGAACCTTTATTGCTTGCTACAAAACTGAGGTACTTCCCTGGCAGTGCTGTCTTCAATTGATTGTGCCAGTGTCCAATCACCGCTGGTGACCCTTAACCCATTATGTAATGACTGGCTCTGTGTCCCGTGGTGTACTCCAAGAAAAGGATTTTACAGGTAAGCTGTTAAAAAAATCCTGTTATTCCGTTTAAAACAGAAATCAAAGGCAAAACATTTGTGTATTGATATAACGAAATGACATAAATAAAAAACATTTTTATTTTTTATAAGAGATCACACCACTTCTGTTCTCAGCTGCATAAGAGCTGGGTAAGGAGAAGCAGCAGTACAGCAAATTTCCCAATGGAAGGCTGTGCAGGGGAGTGTCAGGACAAGTCTGATCCTTGGAGAAGAGCAGGCTCAGTTCCCAGGATAGCTGGAGAACTGACCACTGTGTGTTCTCCTGCTTATTGTGGTCAGTTTTTTACTAGAATAGCAGAAGGACTAGCATGAACACCAGGGGTTTCACACAACGGAAGCAATACAATGAGAACATTATACCTCTTCATGCAACTACATGGTACAGCAGGCATATATCAGGAATTGGAAGCATTGGGTTTACATACTCTGTAAGAACACTGCTTCTCCCAAACCAGGAAAGGAGCAATGACAACCATCTGGCAAGGTCTTTCTAGATCTGGGACAAGAATACATGGAAGTTAGAGCTGAAAATTACCCCTATGGGAGAGGGAGAGAACAATTATTTTAGGCAGGTTTTTGCTCCCTTGAATGGAAAATGGAACTGAAGGGAGTGAATAATTGGTTGGGGCACAGTGATATTAAGCACCTCAAAATAGGATGACGCTATAGGCTTTGAAATCTGCTAATAGATTAGGCAGTGTGGCCTAAGGTTGTGTTATGAAAAATAGCAGATCATCTGCATATCCAGCTAGTTTTTGTGTTTCCCCTTTCGTGGTAATGCCATGAAGTTAGGGTTGGCCCTAATCTTGTTCATTAATGGCTCTAAGATTAAAATGAAGAGAAGGGAGTAGACCTGTCTAGTGCCATTACAGAAGAAGTTAGCATGTATCCTGACTCACGAGGTGGGACAAGAATAGATGGTCTCTAGCCATTTAAGAAAATTAGGCCCGAGACCCATGTTATGGAGGACAGCCAGCATAAAAGACCAATCTAGCTGGTCAAAAACCTTTTCGGCATCTGTTGACCTAAAGTGTGGGGAGTGGGGAATTTTGAGGCGTGCCCAATGATTAATATTCAATCCCCTCATTGTATTAACCTTCGCTTCGTGCATTGGAATGGAACAAACGTGTTTCTGATGGACAGACAGTCTAGGGCAGAATTGGAAGGAACCTGGAAATCAACATTTAGTAAAGAAATGGGTCGAAAGTTGGCACATTGCATCAGGTTTTTACTTTCTCTCCTCTGGCAGTTGTTCCCCATCAAGAAGTGCATTAAACCCTTTCACAAGGGGGGTGGCGAGTGTGTCAGCAAATGTCTTATAGTAAGCAATGGTAAAATTGAACATTCTTCTACAGAGATGGGTACTTCTAGAGATTGTATGAGCCTTATGGGAGAGGTAAGGAAGATTCAGAGGTGACAGATTTCGGGAAATTCTTGCCAGTTTATCTGGGGACTGCTGGTGTGGTGAAGAATTGTACAATTCCCTAAAAAATTCTTGAAAACTTCTGGCGATATCATCTGCATAATGGAGTATTCTCCCTGTACATGAATTCATTTGGGACATGTAAGAGCTACCCCTGATTTCTTTCAGTGCTCTGGCAAGTAATTTACCGGGTTTATTTTCCTATTCATACAAGTGACATTGAGCTTGTTGAAGCATGTTTAATTTTATGAAGGAGGAGTTTGTTTAATCTGTCACAGCAAGATGTATAACCCTGCAAGCCCTGAAGAGACCAGAGATTATTTTATTTTTTTATGTACCGTATCAAGGTAGTGTATTTGAGACAAAGGAGTGAAATTGGTTCTGATCTTTCCTTTTTGACGCGAGTGCCCTAAAATATAAGAATCCCCCTTACCACACACTTGTGTGCTTCCTATATGGACATTGATTTCACTTTGGAATTTTGTTTAATATGAATACTTGACATGATTGTAGCCGTATTGGTGCAATTGTGACAGAAAAATCTCTACTTTTTTTATTTGCACTAACATACAATTTTTTAGGACAAGCTTTCAGGGTATGTCCCCTTCTTTAAGAGTACTGCAGCCAAACAGGATGTGAGGGTAAAACCCTACTAATGTCTTTTCTTGGGGACACACAGATCAATCTAAATCTAAATCGTTTCCCATTATGTAAATTGCACTCTAGTATTTTGCTGTGTACACCCCAAATTATTAGGGATCTTGAACTTTGGGGTCCATTTACTAAAGGCAAATCGACTTTGCACTGCAAGTGCAATTGCTGGAGATGTAGGGGACATGCAAGGAACAAAAGAAAATAAAAATATTTGCTTCTACATGATTGGAGGTTAAAATCATCAGTGCTTCCCCTCAGATTTTCAGCGACTACACTTGTACTGCAGAGTGGATTTGCCTTTACTAAACCCAAAACTACCTAATTATTTTGGGTGTACACATTAAAGTGCTATAGGTAGATTCAGGTAGGGGCACGCTAATATGCGGCGGCGTAGCCTAGCGTGTTTACACTACGCCGCCTTAAGTAAGAGAGGCAAGTACATGATTCTCAAAGCACTTACCTCCTTACTTAGGGCGGCGTAGTGTAAACGCGGCGGGCGTAAGGGCGCCTAATTCAAATGGGTTGGAGGGGGGCGTGTTTAATGGGAATGAGGCTTGACCTCACGTTTTTGAAGTTTTTTGGCTACTGCGCATGCGCCGGGCGCCTACATTTCCCAGTGCGCATTGCGGCTAAGTACGCCGTACGTATGTTTGGCAGACCACAACTGAGAAGCAGGCTTTTTTTTTTTTTTTTACAGACCGCACCTCTGTCATAGCAATAATTTCATTAAACTGTCACATACCGCACTCCGATTAAAATCTAGTCGCATCTGTAATGAACCGATTCGTCCCGGTGTGCCCCAGTTTGGCCTCATTTCAGTACATGCTCCAGAGTCCGGTTGTTGTCAGTCGCACGTGCGGCACACCGATTCATGCCTCTGTCATGACAAAACATTTCACTGTCATGTATCATGTTCCGATTCTAATCCGGTTGCATCCTCATGCACCGATTCGTCTCAGCATAGCCCAAAAAAAAAACCAAGCACTCACCAACAGCCGATCTGAATCTAGTCGCAACGTCGGCCCTATGATTCGGATCCTTAGTAACTACAAACCCCTTCAACCACTAACACCATCAGCCGATCCGAGTCTAGTCATATCATCGGTGCAATGACTCGGATCCGACACACAAGCCCCCCCCTGTCACCTTACATCCACAGCCGATCCGAATACAATCGCATCATCGGCGCAACGATTCGGATCCTCGGCAATACAAACTTCACCAACCGTTCCGAGTACAATCGCAGCACTGGCCCAACATTTCAGATCCTTCACAAACAAACCCCACCGATGCTCACACCTCGAACTATTCGCATCGGCGATACGAATACAGTAGTACTTACGATTCAGATCCCGGGCCTTACATTTGTTGTCAAGCATAAACATTTGCATCTCACTCCATCTGTATTTACAATGTTGCGCACGGTCGTTCCTACATACTCCAAATTTCCGCTAAACTTTGTTTTCACCTTTCTAATAAAGCTGCTTAATTGCAATTGTGGCTCAAATCGGTCATTCATCTCCAGTAGCTCCAGTCATCTCCAATAGGCTGCTCACCTATTTTCTGTCACGCTCACACGCAAACTAGCTTTCACTACGCCTATTGTTCCTTCAAGTTGACCCGCATCAGGTCAGTTCTCCAAGACTTTACCCGCACTAGGGGTGTACTAAGAAGCAGCTGCAATCTCTCCCGGGGATGCTCAATTTGCAGTTAGGATCATTTCCCAGGGTCGATCTTTTGTATCATGCCTCCTGGTCTTCCTTTCCCAGACACAGGACTCCGATCAGATCCTTAACTTAGGCACTGCGGCAGTAGCAGACCTGTCAATATGGGAGTTGTTCCTTACTACGTGAAACAGTGTCAACGTTATGCCATCAATATCGCCCCCATCAGGTAGTGACAGATGCCGCAGACTCCACAGGCTTCGCTGCGATTTTTGGCCACTATTGGTTTGCAGGACCATGGCCTCCAGAGACACTCTTAATCCCAGGGTTTACCCAGACTTCCTCCGTGTTCGAACAATTCCCGATCGTGGCAGCCGCTCAGCTCTGGGGTCATATCTGGACAGGACGTACCGTGGCCTTCACCACCAACAACCAGGCCAAGTTATGTCCTTCCTACGCAGGTCCATACAACTATTCCTACATCACCAGTTAATGTCCACTATCTTGGCTAGTTCCCCATTTGACTTTCTCCCCAGCCTGGTCATTCAAGTAACCATCTACTCGGCCTACCACGGGTTCTTGCGGCCTAGCAAGTTCACCCGCAGCTACCCGCCGGCCAAGTTCTACATAAACCTCTCTTGGCTCGCTACCACGACCACTTCATTCTCCACCTGGCACTATCCAAAACCCAGCGATCAGGCACTGGGTAGACATCCAACTCTAAAGCAAACAATGTCCGTTGTGCAGTAACCATACTCGATCGCCTTCTGTCACTCCTACCTGAACAGTCAAACTCTTATCCCCTACTACCTTTCCCGATAAAACCTTTGAGTGCCTGCCAGTTCGTCAAACACGTCAGGGTTCATGGGGGCACAACCAACCATAGGAAGTTTATCCAGGGTTCACCCGATCGCCTCTCGGGGGATCAGGAAGGAATTTTCTCCCCTGCTGTAGCAATTGTCCTAGGCTTGGCTGGGGTTTTCGCCTTCCTCTGGATCAACGGGGGGGCGGTTAGGTCAATTTGGGTCCTGTCACCTTCACACTCGCTCACTCACTCTTCCACGCTACCTACACCTCAACCCCAGTCAGTGCTCCAGTCACTTATCGTATTGGAGCGGCCTCTGCCACATCCCGGTGTGGAATCCCAGATCATGACAATTAAGAGACTTGACGGGTGGATGTCTGCCTGCTTCGCCCAGCACATTCCCCAATCCCCAGGTGGAAATGGCACAAGCGTTTACCAAACTTGCTCAATTAATAAAGCTAAAACCAATAAAACGACACCCCTACCTGAATGTTTTTGCCCCCTTATCTTGGCATACCGTCCATCAGATCAGGGCACACTTCAGGTCTATTTCATGTGGTAAGTCTTATGTTAAGTCTATCTTGTTCATATCCGTATCGGACAAAGGGCTTCGACCATAATTATTGTAAGTAATAAATCACACCTTGACATGCCAATCAGTCTAGTTGAGCTGCATCTGGGAAATCTGTAGCATGAAAAGTAACAAAAAACACAAACATCAAAATTTGAAAGAAATTTTATTAGTCAACAAAAACACGACTTTGAGAAAAGAGCAAGGAAAGCAAAAAAACAAACACACACACAGGTTAATTTGAGACACTTACAAAAAATATTCCAACCCAGGAAGATTGAAAACAAGATGGACTATATGACCACACTGACTGTAGTTTATCGAAAATATAAATATTTTTTTTTTTGAAGTAATCAAAAAACATAGTAGGTGAGTTAATGTTGATAGGGAGCTAAAAAACAGTGTAATAAAACCTGAACCAAGACAGATTTCAGGTTTACACAATAACATACGCATCCAGGACAGAAAAATAACACAAAACAAATAGACAATGGGCCAGATTCTCAGAAGAGTTACGACGGTGTATCTCAGGAAACACCGTCGTATCTCTGTTTCTGAGACCGGGTATCTATGCGAGTGATTCGAAGAATCATTTTCGCATAGATACGGCCAAGATCCGACAGGTGTAAGTCACTTACACCGTCGGATCTTAGATGTAATGCAACGCCGGCCGCTAGGTGGCGTTTACGTTCAGGTCTCATTTGACTATGCAAATGAGCCTGATACGCCGATTCCCGAACAAATTTGCGTCGCGTACTCATCGCTTACGTAGTTTCCGTAAGCGTAAGGTTACCCCTTCTATATGAGGGGTAACCTTACGCCAGTCCGCCGTATGCCATGTTAAGTATGGCTCGGGCCCGCGTCGTCGGTTACGTAGTTTTCCTAAGTCGTTCTTGAATACGACTTTACGTCAGTGACGCACGCGTCGGCATCATTGACGTTTTCTGTCGTGAGCTGGAGCATGCGCACTGGGCTATTTTTCAGCCCGGCGCATGCGCAGTTCAATCGGCGCGGGGGCGCGCTTAATTTGAATGCAAGCCGCCCCCTTCGAATTACGTGGCCATACGCTGGGCCATTTACACTACGCCTCCGCAAATTACGGAGCAAGTGTTTGGGGAATACGGCACTTGCTCCTGTAAGTTGCGGTGGCGTAGTGTAAATGGCTTACACTACGCCAACGCAGATTCTTCGAGAATCTGGCCCAATGTCCGGACTTTAGATGGTTAGGGAGGGATGCTCGTCTCTCATTGTGGGAATTCCCGTATGGACAGCAAAGCTGTATGATAGTGAGATGGAGCCACCTCCCAAACCCCCTGGAGGCTCGAGCCGACAGAGAAAAAGAGAGAACAGAGGAAAGAGGAGAGAGAAACAGTACTAGCTGCAGCCAAAAGGACTACCTAAATGGTGCACTCTGTAAATGAACATGAAATGTCAGCTGTTTAAATTATTCTCCACGGAAAGTCCATTGGATGTATAGAAACAGGTAATTTTATTTTATTTCCTAAGCTGATATCTTCAGAGTCCAATATAGAGTGTTGCAACAGATATAAGTATAGTCAACAGAGTAGATCATGTATATCACAGTTGGTGAATAATAATTACCGCTTGCAAGGATTCAAGCACTTCATCTACAGATTGCCGCGTAACTCCTTGTGGTTAATATCACAGGAAAAGTCCATGACCACAATGTGTCAATAACGGGGTTAGACGCTATTTGGTTGCTCTGTATAGCTGAAAGAAAGTAGTAACTGACAGCTGGCGTGCTGCTTGATGAGTAGATCAAACAAATGGATCAAAAAATCCAAGGAAGCTGAGCAGCTAGTTGATTAGTCCTGAGTTAGGACAATTATTGCTAGCATTTTAACCACTTGTCGCCCGCCAATGACATATTGATGTCGGCAAAGTGGTTGTAGAATCCTGACTGGACGTCATATGACGTCCTCAGGATTCTGAGCCGCTGCGCGCCCCGGGGGCACGCATTGCGGCGATCGTTGTTGCAGGGTGTCAGTCTGACACCCCGCAACACTGATCAAGGTAAAGAGTCTCTCACGGAGACTCTTTACCACGTGATCAGCTGTGTCCAATCACGGCTGATCACGATGTAAACAGAAAAAGACGGTAATCGGCTTTTCCTCACTCGCGTCTGTCAGACGCGAGTAGAGGAGAGCCGATCGGCTGCTCCTGTGACAGGGGGGGTTGTGCTGATCGATTATCAGCACAGCACCCCCCGAGGATGCCCACTAGACCACCAGGGATGCAAAAAAAAAAAAAGAAGGTATGTCACCCTAGACCACCAGGGATGAGAAGGACACACAAAATGGATGCCAATCAGTGCCGCAATGGATGCCAATCAGTGCCCACAATGGGCATCACTGATTGGCAGGCATTGTTTGGCACTGATTGGCATCCATTAGTACAACACATACGATAGTGCCCATCTATGCTCATCCGTGCCGCCTATCAGTGCCCATCTGTGCCGCCTATCAGTGCCCATCCGTGCCGCCTATCAGTGCCCATCCATGCCGCCTATCAGTGTCCATCCATGCTGCCTATCATTGCCCATCCATGCTGCCTATCAGTGCCCATCCATGCTGCCCATCCGTGCCGCCTATCAGTGCCCATCCGTGCCGCCTATCAGTGCCCATCCGTGCCGCCTATCCGTGCCCATCCGTGCCGCCTATCTGTGCTCATCTGTGCCACCTATCCGTGCATCCTATCCAAGCCCATCCATGCCGCCTATCCGTGCCGCCTATCAGTGCCCATCCGTGACGCCCATCAGTCATTGCAAGTTCATGCTCTCCTCTCCTCACACAGATGCAGCGTGAGAGGAGAGTGACCCTGTGCCAATCGTAAGTGCCTAGCAGTGCCCAGCATTCCCCCAAGTGCCAGAATTGTGCCACCAGTGCCTACAGTGCCACCTCTGTGCCACTACAGAGCCACACCAGTGCCACTACATAGCCACACCAATGCCACCTGTGCCCATCAGTGCTCATCTTCACCACTTGTGCTCATCTGCGCCACTTCAGTGCCACATCAGTGACGCCTGTGCCCACCAGTGTCGCCTGTATTCTAAGCAGTGCCACCAGAGCCACACCGCTTCAACCAGAGCCACACCAGTGCCATTACAGTGCCACACCAGTGCCACCTGTGCCCATCAGTGCTCATCTGCGCCACTTGTGCCCATCAGTGTTTATCTGCACCACTGCAGTGCTGCCTGTGCCCATCAGTGCCACCTGCGCCCATCAGTGCTGCCACCACAGTGCTCTGCAGTGCAGCCTCACCAGCCACCAGTATGGCAAAAAAAATTCACTAGTGAGGAGGCCTACCAACTTCTATGCATGACCGATGAGAGCAGCGGGGAGCTCACTGAGTCTCTGTCAGATTCAGCCTATGAACCTGTTACAAGCAGTGGGTCTGACACAGAATCGGAAGAGTAAAATGTCCCCGTGAAAAGAAGGCGTTCTGGCGTGGAGCAGCAGCCTACTACCAGCAAAGCAGGGCCATCCACCTTGAGAGCAGTGCCGTCCACCCCGAGAACAGTGCCGTGCACCAGTAGGGTGTCATCTCAGCCCCAAAGGGATAGGGGCCATGCCAGCCTTCCCTTCAAAACCCCCTGTGGCTTCCCCCTAATTCCGGAGCAGAAAATTCACCGCCCAGCCAGGTGTCCAGGTGAACACTGACTATTTTGCCATGCTCGATTTTTTTCATTTGATTTTTACAGAAGACTTTCTATTGTCCATTGTGGCCCAGTGCAACTTCTATGCACAGCAGTTTATAGTAAGCAACCCTGGTTCCAGTTATGCCCGTCCCTTTGAGTAGAGAGAACTAACTGTAGAGGAATTCAAAATTTTCTTGAGCCTAACTTTCAATATGGGACTCACAAAAAAAAACAAATGTACTCCTACTGGTCTACCAACCCATCCACCACATGCCAGTCTTCTCATCCAGTATGCCCAGATCCCGATACCTAATGATAATGTGGTTCCTCTACTATAACGATAACACCCAGTGCCCTCCCCGAAATGACCCAGCTTTTGACAAATTATTTAAAATTCGGCCACTCCTAAATTATTTCTCTGAAAAATTTCCCCAGTTATATATCCCCGAACAGAATATCTCCGTAGATGAGTCCCTTGTAAAATTCTCAGGCAGGCTGGGCATCAAACAGTTTATCCCCAGCAAAAGGGCCTGATATGGGGTTAAACTGTACAAACTTTGTGACCGAGGAACAGGATACATTTACGGCTTCCTGGTGTACGAAGGGAAGGACTCCCAACTGCATCCCCCTGAATGCCCAGAGTATATCGGAGCCAGCGGAAAAGTGGTCTGGGAGCTTGTCTATCCACTTCTTGGAAAAGGATACCCACCTTTATGTGGATAATTTTTACACTAGCCTGCCCCTGTTTCACAATCTTCACCTGAGGGACACCCCAGCATGTGGCAAAGTAAGAGCCAATAGAAAGGGCTTCCCACAAAAACTGGTCAATGAGAAGCTAAGATGAGGGGAGTCGGCATAACCAGGAGATATTGGCTGTCAGGTGGAGGGACAAACGAAATGTCCACATGCTTACAATGATCCACAACGACATCTACGTGGAAGTCCACAGAAGAAGTGACCCAGTCCAGAAACCAGCATGCATCTACGATTATAATTTGTTTATGGGGGGAGTGGACTTCAATGATCAGATGATTGAACCCTACCTTGCCACAAGAAAATCCCGCCACTGGTATAAAAAAGTTTCCATTTATTTTTTCACTTTGGCCTTGTATAACACTTATGTTTTTTACAAAAAATCTACAGAAAACCCTGTATCCTATCTGCAATACCAAGAAGAAGTTGTCACCGCCCTTTTGTACCCTGAAAGCCCACCTGAAAATATACGCTCTGATTGCGTGAGCAGACTCCACGAACGCCACTTTCCTGAGAAAAAAACCCCGTGAAACAGGCACAAGACGTCAGAAGAAATGCTGGGTGTGCTCCAGAGGAGGAGTCAGAAGAGACACCACAGTTTATTGTCCTAATTGTCCTTCCCAACCAGGCCTCTGTTTAGGTGTATGTTTCCGCCGTTACCATACTGCTTAACATTATTAGGGAAGTATGGTAAACAAAATTATAATTTTCTGTCATTTTCCTCCACACCCCTTATGCCACTGCACTGTACATACCTCTGCCTTCTCTGGAACCGACCCTGGACTGTTATACGACCAAGCTTCTGCCTAATGCTAAAAATACCTCAGCCTTCTCCGGAACTGACCCTGGCTTGTTATACGACCACGCTTCTGCCTAACGCTTAAGTGTACCTACATCTGCCTGCTCTGGAACTGACCCTGGCCTGTTATACGACCACGCTTCTGCCTAACGCTTAACTGTACCTACCTCTGCCTGCTCTGGAACTGACTCTGGACTGTTTGACTACATTTTTTGCCTGCCTCTTGGATTGATTTTTTACCCTGCTATGCTAGTTGGAACACAGGGGTCTCACATATGTGAGGGGCTCCAGAATTGTTTTTCTGGATAAAGAAAACACATTTTTTTAGTTTTCTCATTTCCAGATTAGGGTCTGGTTGCCCGGAGGCTTCAAAGAGATTTGGGTGGGAGAAGCCTATACCCCTGTCCCCATTCTTTCCTGGCCTGCTACTGGGACCATGTACCTGCTTACTACCAGGACCAATATTTGGCACTGCTGGCAATGTTTCTACTTGCACTGGCCCTGGACTGTATATGGACAGTATCCCTGCCTGCACTGACTATGGACAATATTCCTGCCTGCTGCCTGGACAATTCCATTCACTGTCGCTGACCACGCCCCTGCCTGCTGCCTGGATCAGGGCTCCCCTCCTGTGGAAAATTGCACTACTAAAACCACAAGTAATCTTTTTTTTTTTTTTTTTTTACCCATTACTCAGCAGAATGTATTTTAGGGTTTAATTCTTGGTATGTACATGCTGTGTTTAGAAATATGAAGGGCCTTCAAAAATGTGATAGATTGTAAGGAAATTGGATGTGTAATTTATGTCCCTAGAACACCTGATGGTTCTTCGTGGATGTTGGGCCTCTATGTGGCCAGGCTTTTAAAAAAATCACACATGTGGTATCGCCATACTCAGAAGTAGCAGCAGAATATATTTTGGGGTGTAATTTTTGCTATGTACATGCTATGTGTTGGAAATATCCTATAAATAGACAACTTTGTGTAAAAAAAAATGCATTTTCATTTTTTTCCCACATTTTCCAAAAACACCTGGGGAAAAAATGAACCGTTCAAAAGACTCATTATGCCTCATAGATTATACGTTGGGGTGTTAGCTTTCCAAAATGGGGTCACTTTGTGGGCGTTTCCATTGTCCTGGTGCTCCAGGGCCTTCAAAAGTGTAATAGGTGGTTGAGAGATTAGTTGTGTAACCCCTGAAGTTGCTACTTCAGTGTTGGGCCTCTGTATGTGGCCAGGTTATGTAAAAGTCTCACACATGTGGTATCACCATACTCAGAAGGAGCAGCAGAATATATTTTGGGGTGTAATTTTTGCTATGTATATGCTATGTGTTGGAAATATCCTATAAATGGACAACTTTGTGTAAAAAAAATGCGTTTTAATTTTTTTTTTCACATTTTCCAAAAACATCTGGAAAAAAATGAACCATTCAAAAGACTCATTATGCCTCATAGATTATACGTTGGGGTGTTAGATTTCCAAAATGGGGTCACTTTGTGGGCGTTTCCATTGTCTTGGTGCTCCAGGGCCTTCAAAAGTGTAATAGATGGTTGAGAGATTAGTTGTGTAATTTATGCTCCTAGAACGCCTGAAGTTGCTACTTCAGTGTTGGGCCTCTGTATGTGGCCAGGTTATGTAAAAGTCTCACACATGTGGTATCGCCATACTCGGGGAGGAGCAGCAGAATATATTTTGGGGTGTCATTTGTGGAATGTGCATGCCATATGAGAAAGAATAACCTGTTATAATGACAATTTTTGGGGAAAATGACAACTTCAAAAAACTAACTATGCCTCTTACTAACTACCTTGGCATGTCTACTTTCCAAAAAGGGGTGATTTGGGGGGTATTTGTACTTTACTGGCTTGTTAGGGTCTCAAGAAATGGGTCTCAAGAAATGTACTGTCAGTACATCAGGTGTGATCAAATTGATACATTTTTAGTAATTGGCACCATAGCTTGTAGACCCTATAACGTTCACCCAGACTAAATAATATCCACACTTTATTTTATTTTTTTTACCAAAGATATGTAGCAGTATACATTTTTGGCCAAATTTATGAAGAAAAATTACTTTTTCGCAAAATGTTATAATAGAAATTAAGAAAAAAATGTTTTTTTACAAAATTTAAGTTCTTTTTTCATTTATAGAAAAAAAACGCAGAGGTGATAAAATACCACCAAAAGAAAGCTCTATTTGTGTGAAAAAAGGACGAAAATTTCATATGGATACAGTGTTGCATGACTGAGTAATTGTCATTCAAAATGTGAGAGCACCAAAAGCTGAAAATTGGTCTGGTTATTAAGGGTGTTTAAGTGCCCAGTTGTCAAGTGGTTAAAGGAATTAGGTGAATTCAAGAAAGGTTACTTAATACTGGTTGGAGATTTAAACTTTACCATGGCTGTTGATAAGGGAAAAAAAAGTATCAAAAGGGTAAAAGGAAAATTATTTGAACATCAATTAGTAGACGTCTGGAGGATCCAACATCCTAGTGTAAAGGACTTTACATACCACTCAATGATACACGGAATGTACTCCAGACTGGACTACATACTGATCGAACATAGAGCACTGGATGTAGTTACGGAAACATCAATAGAAATAGCTACAATATCAGATCATGCCCCAGTGACAATGAATTTAAAATTAAAAAGAGAAGCGCCGGGGAGAGGACCATGGAGAAAAAAAGAAGAAATAATTGAAGATCAAGAAGTAGAGAACATTATAAAAATGGAAATTTACCAATATTTCCTGACCAATGATACATCAGAAGTAAGCTCAGCAACAATCTGGGAAGCACATTAGGCCGTTATTAGGGGCCAATTGATAGCTATTGGGTCTAGGAAAAAGAAAGAAAGAAAAACTATTATGCAAAAAAACTTAAAAGAAATACATGACCTGGAACAAAGACATAAAAGAAATGTGGAAAAGGAAACCCAACGAGCTTTTAAAGGGGCACTAAAGGATTTTTTTTTAGCTAAATAGCTTCCTTTACCTTACTGCAGTCCTGGTTTCATGTCCTCATTGCTCGTTTTTGCTTTGATGTTGCTGTAAAACTGCTCTGATCTCCACACTTCCTGGTTGTCTGGCTCCTCATAACCATCATACTGGGAGATTTTCACGGTGGTCTAAGCTGTCATTACTGTGTGTCTAAAACTTAACAGAACCAATCAGATTCATTTTAAAAACAAAACACTGCCCTGGATTTGTTTGTTTTTGTTCTTGTGTCTCTTTACTTCATATAAACATAAAACCAGTTTAAAAACGAAAATGAAACTACAGGCACATTATATGATTGAATTTAATCTATTTTTAATCATTTTTAAAGGGAATCAGTTAATTTGTATGTCTCTATACCCTGTAAACAGTCATTTCAGCAAAACATTTTTTTTCCTTTAGTGATCCTTTAATACTAAAAGGGGAATTATTGAAAGATCTTATGGAACAGGAAACAAGAAAGGAGTTTAATAGACTTAGAAAAGACAGATACAAAGGAGGAAATACCTTGCAAAAATGTTAGGGCGTAACAAGTGATTAAACTATATAGAGAAGATAAAGAATGGAAGAGGAGAAATGGTGAATAAAACAGAAGATATCGCAGCGGCATTCCAAACATACTATAGTGCATTATACGCAATTAGAAAGGAAGATATACACAAGGAGAAGAGACAAGAAAAAATACAAGAATATTTAAAGAACGCAAAATTGCCAAAAATACATGAAGAACGCCTGACAGCTTTGGAAGCAGTAATTACACAGGAAGAAATTATAAGAGCATTGAAAGAAACACCTACAGGGAAAAGTCCTGGACCAGATGGGTTCACCATCAAATACTATAAAAAAATTCTGACTACTTTAACAAAATATGGGAAGAAGAGGAAATACGACGCAAATCTTTAATGGCCCATATCACTATAATACCAAAACCCGGAAAAGACAAGACATTATGTTCTAGCTATAGGCCTATAGCACTACTAAATGCTGACACAAAACTATATGCAAAAATCCTAGCCACCCAACTAAAGAACCTAATGCCAGATTGGGTTGACCCGGATCAGACAGGGTTTATACCCGGAAGAGAAGGGAGAGACAATAGTTTGAAAACTATATTACTACTGCAGAAACACGAGTCTTACTCCTGTCAATAGATGCTGAGAAAGCATTTGACAAGGTCGACTGGGGATTTATGATGGACACACTTCAACATCTGGGAATGGGATCTAAGATTAGACATTGGATACAAAATCTGTACTGTAGACCAATGGCAATGGTCAAGGTTAATGGTAAGATGTCAGCGCCCTTTGAAATGCACAACGGGACTAGACAAGGGTGCCCGCTCTCGCCACTTCTATATGTATTAATGCTGGAACCTTTTCTGGCATGATTGCGAAATAACCAAAATATAGAAGGGGTGAGAATAGGCAAATTAATGTACATAACTAACCCAAGGGTGACCTTGCCAAACAAAGCTAAGGAAATAAAAAATTACGGAGAACTTTCGTACTTCAAAATAAATCCTAGAAAAACAGAAATTTTAAATATAGGGGTGGAGAAGAAAGAAGAATGTTGCAAAAACAATATCCATTTACGTGGGTGAGTGGAGAGTTGACTTATCTTGGGGTTAAACTGACATCTACAGTAGATGGCCTGTATCTTGCTAACTACATCCCCCTGCTAAATGAGATAAAAACAGACCTAAAAAAGAACAAGACCACTTTCATGGCTAGGAAGGATAAATGTTTTCAAGATGGCTATCCTCCCAAAAAATAACATATAAATTCCAGATGTTACCCATAGACATTCCACAGAGTTTTTTTAAGACTATTAAAACAATGCTGATAAAAATATATATGGGAAAAATAAAAATCCAAGAGTAAATTTTGCAACGATAACATTAGGAAAAAAACACTGAGGATTAGCAGCACCAGATATAAATAGATATTATAAGGCCACGTTTATTGCACGAATGGTAGAATGGGGAAATAAAGAGAAAAAATGGATTTGAATGGAAAATATTATAGGTAAAACAATACTGCACAAAAACGTTTGGATACCACGCAAATATAGAGTATGTGATGTGGACACGCACGGACTAACGAAAAATGTCTTCAAAGTTTGGGATTTAATTTACAGACAGAATAAATGGACTTATAATTCACCTTTAATTACACTTACGGAAACTATTTTTTTTATTCCAGGGAATAGGGTTTTGGTGGGCAAATAAAAGAGGGGCAGCACATGTATCACAGAACAGGGAAAGATAAAAACACGCTTGGATAAAAAGGAAAAAAACAGGTGGGATATCAACAAATGGGAATATTTACAATTAAAACATCTGGTAAATTCAATAACCTCACCAATAAGAGATGAAAACGAATTAACAGCACTAGAAAAATTATGTTCTATACAAACCCCATTAAGGCACGTGATATCAAGAGTATATCGAATCCTGACAGAAACAGAGCTACAAGGAAGACCCTGTTTTATAGAGAAGTGGGAAAAATAAATAAACAAGAAATTTGAGGATCAACAATTCGAAAGAATAATAGCATCCGTACATAACACCGCAACCGATATGAATACAATTGAAATTAACTACAAATGCATTTCGAGATGGCATAGGACGACTGAAGTGATCCATAGATATAGTAAAGATAAAACCCCATTGTGTTGGAGAGAATGTTGACAGATTGGAACAACTACACATATATGGTGGGACTGTCCAAAGATAAAGGAATACTGGCAGGAAATCCGGGAGTACGTGGAAGTAATAACTGGAGAAAAGATATCTAATAGCATACAAGCGTGTATGTTTCACGAATCAATGGATTAAAAAATAAGTTATAGGAAAACATTAATTTACATTACACAGGCAGAGCACAGTATAACTGCAGTGGGTGGTCGGCAACTAGTTAAATAATGTAGATTTAGTGGCATGTTTCTTTTACACATATTTATTTTTAAATAACCTCTTTATCTATTTTACTTCTGAGGTATCTTGATAATATAATTGCTAGTCCGAATGAGGAGAGGTATCGCACCATTCGATTCTCCAACAAAGTTTTTCAGGTAAAGCTGGGATTTAGTGTAAAGTCCAAAGTGGCAAAGTCCAAAATTTCACTTTCTAGTTCATTTGTGTATTCTTTTGTTTATGATTTATAGGAAAGAATTAACATTTTAGAAGGATCACTTGAATTTTTTGACGCAGTTGGATTTGAGAAGATGATGTTGGCTTTGCCTGGACAAGGTCAGATATTTTGACTCTTTAAAGGCGTTCAAATTTTCACTATGCAAGATATTTTAAAAAGTTAAAGTTCCCTTATTTTGTCTTGTATGTACCATGTAACCTATTAGATGTGCAAGATGAATTATTTGTGCTGAGCAATGAAGCAGTTAAAAGTGTGAATAACTTGCAAAGGTACCGGGATTCATTGTTAAATGGACAGCCTATTCAGGCCACTCTTGAGAGGCAGCCTCGAATTTTTGCACCATCACTTCAAGCCACCCAATTTTCTTTAACGGATGATTTCTACAACCTAACAGTAGAGGAGATCAAACAAGAGCATGAACTAAGGTAAGTGCATACTGCCTGCAATGTAAAGATCATTACATACAGTTGTGTTCAAAATAATAGCAGTTCAACTTCACCAACCAGATCAGTCACTGTTTTTGGTATAATTTATATTTCTAAATGGCAAAAAAAATTACTTGTAGGTGTAGTAGAGTAATAGAAAACCAACAGACCCAACAGTTGTGACATGCATGCTGCTGATACTGTGTAATTGAAACGGGCGTGTTCAAAATAGCAGTGTGGCGTTCAATTAGTGAGGTCATCAGTCTGTGAAAAACAGGTGGCCCTTATTTAACCACTTCAATACAGGGCACTTTTACTCCCTTCCTGCCCAGTCCAATTTTCAGCTTTCAGCACGGTCACACTTTGAATGAGAATTGTGCAGCCATGCAACACTGTAGCCAAAATGACATTTTGTTTAATTTTCGTTTTCCCACAGCACTGATGGGTGGCACTGATGGGCAGCACTGATAGATGGCACTGATCAGGAGGCACTGACAGGCATCACTGATGGGCACAGAGTGGCATTCTAATGGGCACTGATTGATCTCTCTGGTGGGCATACCTGGTGGTCTCCAGCGGGCATCGTCTATGGGTCTGCACTGATAGTCAATGTGCTGCTTATCAGCGCAGACCCCCCTGTCAGGAGAGCAGCTGATCGTCTCTCCTCTACTCGCGCTTGTAAATGCGAGTAGCGGAAAGGACGATAAATGGCTCTTCTTGGTTACCATGTGATCAGCTGTGATTGGACACAGCTGATCACATGGTTAATGGCCAAAGTCAGAGACTTTTTACCAGGATTGGAGATGCAGTGTGTCAGACTAATTGCCACATTGCATTCTGCTATATGGCAGGCAGGAAGTGGTTAAGGACGAAAGCAGTTGTACATGCTGGGTATAAATAATCTTAGTAAAATGGGTTGTTCAAGACATTGTTCAGAAGTAAGGATGAGCTCAGGCGTGTTCATAACTCCACGTGCCCGTGGCTGCCAGGAAGCTGACACTCCACAGTTCTAATCACAGGTAGTAAGGCATTTCCCGATCTGTGCAGCCAAGGATCGGGAAATGTCTCACTGCCTGCGATTAGCGCTGTGGAGTGTCGGCCACCTGGCGGGCATGGGCACGTGGAATTGTGAACACGCCTGAACCCATTCTTATTCGGAAGAACAGTGACTAAAAAAGTTGATCGGAGAGGGGAAACATAAAAAGAAGTGCAGAAACTGATAGGCTGCTCAGCTAAAATTATTTCAAATGCTTTTAAATGGCAACCAATCCCCCATATCACCCCTCTGTTCAACTCCTTCATGGCCAGAACATCCATCCCGAGAGACATGTAGACCTCTTTCCTTACAATGATCCCCAAACCAAGAAAGCACCATACATTGTGTCCTAATTACAGGACAATTGCGCTCCTGAATACTGACTTACGGAATTTTTTTTTTACTAAACAACTAGCAAATAGATTAAACAACTTCATGCCGTCACTGATTCATAAGGATCAAGTGGGGTTTATTCCCCTCTGACAGGCCCTTCCTTCAAGCCATTACCCATTTATACTCGTCTCCCTCAACCTTAGTCAGGACCCAGTTTGCCTTTTCTCTCACCTTACTCATCACCAACGGTACACAACAGCCCACTCTCCCCTCTCCTCTATGCCCTATGTATTGAGCTCCTAGCTGCCCATATTAGACAAAATCTAAATATTAATGGCATCCCAGTCCGTATTAGGGACTTTAAGATTTCTCTATTTGCAGACGATGTCCTGCTCACACTTACTCAGCTCCTATATTTCCCTCCCGAACCTACATGTAGAATCAGATTGTTACAGCACTCTCTCAGGCTATAAAATTAACAAGGGTCAAAGAGTTTATTAAATAGTACAAAAGATAATACTAGGGTGAAAAAATTACAATATATGCTGTCAATAGCTAATACTAAAAACCAACTATGGATTTGCCGGCAAGTGTTGCATCAATAAACAAAGTTTATTGTGTATGTGCAGACAAACAACACATAAAAAACATAGACTAACAAACAACAAATAACTAAAGGCAGCCGGACGCCAAGTTAATCCCACTACTGAAGTTCCTGCACGGTAAGTCACTGTGTAGTTTGATTAAATAATCATGATGAATAAATTGGGAACTGTCAGTATGTGCGTCCCCGCGGGGGGAAAAAAAGGAATTTTAAATTGTAGATAGTGTAATGAAGGGCTAGATAATAGTGCCTGATTGCTAATAGATCTAATCCTAAAGCAATTATGAAAGTGCCAGGGATCTGCAGTTGACCTAAAACTGTGATAGCTCAGAAGATTGCAATAATCGGACAGTCCTGTATGTGAGCTATTCAAAGAGGAAAGATTTCTCTAAAGTCATTATTGGCTCCAACTGCTCCAATACAATCACTTCTGTTGGATATAAATCACAGAGAGATCAGCAAAGTGCCTGAGCTGAGATGAACATCTTGATTCAATCAGTGTCATGAATGCTGAAAGATATTCAATGATGCTATGTTCAAAGTCCTCGTAGCTATATACTACACAGTTCATAGGCACACAGTCTACGGCTTAAACACAGAAAAGTGTTGATCACCTTACCACCTCCGTGGATTGGGAGATTGTGATATGCGGGCTTATCTTCTACCTTCAGATTGTAATATACCCCATGTTTCGGCGTCTGTGATATCCAGATACACCTCTGCTGGGGAATGGATAGGTAGGTTGCCGAGCCGTCGGTTGTATGCTGTGGTTATATGCTGTGCTTCTCTGATAGCTGGCATTATATCCTTTCATATGTCAGGCACACGCTGTCGCACAGTATCGTGCAAAGCCCATCCTCTTCAAATCACCCGCTAGGTCGGGGAATGATTTCGGCGGCGTCTCGGCACTGCGTGGCGTCAACGCGTTTCGCAATGTGTAGTGTGTAGCTTCGTCTGGTCTTCATAGTCTCTCTGAGTTGGTGACGGAGATCCCCCACTCTTCGGTCCAGGAAGTTGTTTCTTCCTTCCAGTGGTCGGTGTTTACGACGGATGCCAGCCTCACAGGTTGTGAACCTGGGGGGGTTCAGTCGGCCCTGAGTCACTGGACTTGCCTGGATCTACGGCCACACTCTCGTCTGGTCTCGGTCGCTACCCAGGGTCAGGCCTGGCTAGTGCCTGGGTGGGAGACCAGGTGCTGTCTACCGTTCATTGTCCTACTATTTTGTGTTGATCAGGCTATGCTTCTCCTCATGGTCGAGGAGGTTGCAAGGTCGTCCGATCTGGTTTCAGCCGGACAACGCCACGGCCGTGGCTTCGGTCTACCATCAGGTATTCTGGGAGGTGGACTACTGGAGTCGCCAGATGCTGGACCAGGGCGACCGTTCTTTGTGCTTTGGGTATTTTGGCTCCCTTGCAGGAGGTGAGCCTCACAGGGCATGGATCTCCTGGCCGCTCATCTACACCGCAAGGGTGTCAAAGTTCGTGGCCAGGTCTAGTGGTCTGGTACAGACGCGTAAGTCGCGGTGGTGGCCCTGTGGAGTCTGTATCGGCGACTTTTTGCCGTTCCTCCATTGTAGTTGCTTCCTCAGCTGCTCCACAGAGTTGTTTGAGTTTGCAACTCCTCCGTTGAGGAGCTCTGCTTGTTTTGGGGTGAAGTTAAAATTGGTTTTACTGATATATTTCCCACCCCTCGTTTTTGACACTGCTTGGGGACGTCCCACTTGTCAAGATTTAAGGAGCTGTGTCCGTCCATGGACGATAAGAGAAAATAGGATTTTTTGTATTTACCGTAAAATCCTTTTCTCTGAGTCCATGGACGGACACAGCACCCACCCCTCCTTTTTAGGTTTGTACTGCTTGTTAAGAACGGAGGCTGCATGCTGCAGTGAGGAGGGTTATGTCGGGAGGGACCGCCCCCTGGGTGGGGCTGTTCAACTCTGTTAATGTAACATATATTTAATTATCTAACATGTTTCTGCCTAGTCCTCTCCTGTAAACAGGGAACATAACCCACTTGTCAAGATTTAAGAAGCTGTGTCCGTCCATGGACTCAGAGAAAAGGATTTTACGGTGAGTACAAAAAATCCTATATTACTGTTAAAAATAACTGTGAAAAGCAAGACTTGGTGGGTGTATAAAGATGTCCGCTTGCCAACTTCTAACCCTAGGCTTGCTGTGGACAAGTGCGGGTGTACCAAGATGGCTGTGACGCAACGTCACTTCAGTTGTATATTCAGATGGGTAGTGGTGGCTTCCCGACAGAACACCTGCCTGCTCCCTCAGTGACACGCCAGCCCGCTCACCAGCCTTACTGCCCGGCATGATTGCTCACTCATCAGCCGGCCCGTCCTCCCGCTCACCCGCCGGCACTCACCCGCTCATTTTCTCAGGGGGAGAAATTGCCCTGGATCCGCCCCTGGATATACCATGTCTTTTATGTATATTAGGAAATGTGTGTGTGTGTATGATATATATATATATATATATATATATATATATATATATATATATATATATATATATATATATATATATATATATATATGTGTGTATGTTATGGCCCATTTGTTGGCCTGGGGTTCCTTTTCTGGCTGTGGGGGATTTTAATGCTGTGGGAAATTTGGTTTGGATCGTTAACCTGCAGGTCTACGTGACCTTTGGAGTGTCACGGACTAGCCTGCAGATTTCTGTTGTGAAATTCTTGCCTCCTTGCTGCAGATCTGTGACTGATCTGGTGTTTGGCTTCTCTGCTCACCTTTCGGCGTCGCCTACTCCACCGTGGGTTTATATAATTTTGCCCTCTATTACTTCCCGAGTCACCTCCTTGTTTGCTTCTCTATATACACACATGTTCCGTGCAATGCTCCTTGCCTGAGCAACTTCAAAGTTCTCTGAGCTCCTGGTCGCTTGTCTCTTGTGTATCCTGTATCAGACTACCCGTATACCGACCTGGCCTAATTTACTGTCTATGCTTGTTCGCTACTTGCCCTGACCTCAGCTTCTCTCCTGGGTTTACGGTTGTCTCCTGCTGCTTGTACTCTGCACACGTGTTGGTCTCCGCATTCTCAGCTGGGCATACCTGGGGGCCGTGACCTGGTTCCAGCTTGCTGTAAGTCCTTCCCCACCATCAGGGGCTCTGGTGAAGAAACAGGCTGGGGCTTTGACTCCGCTTCCTGGGGAACCCCAAGTTGGTGGGTCACAAAGGGCTTACTATTACAAACTCTTGGCAGTTTGCTCAGGCCATGAGCTCCTCTGAGACACCACAGCCTCTTCTGGAACAACTTCAGTGCTAGGCACGGAAAGTTCATGTCCAGCAGGCCTATCAAAAACCAATTTTGCAGTGTCTGCAGGAATTTATCTCCCGTTTGGACCAGCTGCAGGTTGTGCCCACTTCCACACCCTCCGCTTGGCTGCTGTTCCGGTTCCTGCTACTCTGGCTCCCACGGTCCCTCATGTGGAGGGCAGTCCTTTGAATTTCCAGCTGCCTCCACTGCCTTGCTTTTCTGGTGATCCTAAAGCTTGACGGGGCTTCGTCAATCAGTGCTCGATTCACTTTGAGCTAGAGAGCTACCATTTCCCTACTGATTGTTCCAAGGCAGGAATGGACTGGCCATCGGGACTACTGGGAGATTCCCGGTGGGCCAATGGCTCAGTGGGCCGGTCGGTGGTCCCTCCTCTCTTCTCGTCCATCTCCATTTGCTTGTGACATCATCTGGGATGGACGAGAAGAGAGGAGGGGTCGGCCGGGGGGTGGGGAGCAGCTGCAGCGTGACATGAGCGAGAACTTATTACACACGCTTCCTGCGCTAGTAAACAATGACTGTAAAGACCGTGCAATCTATATGTATATGATATGGATCCTTTGTTGCAGAGGCTTCTCAGGTATGATACCCTTGGTCACTCTCTATATTGTGTAGAAAGTTTAGGGATCAAATCATCACATCCTCAATTGTATTGACATTGCTCTGTGCTTAGCCTATTCCCTCATAGGCAAATATGTTAATAAGAAAGTCTCTAGGAAACACAGAGGATAAACTATGGTGTAGCTGTATATCAAAAATAATACTACCAACATAGGAAATACTTCATGAGCAGGTTGTGCAATTACTATGATAAGATGCCTTGTAAATCTGTATAAACTGCATGCAGGTTATTTGAGGTTAGTTAATTGATAAACCAGATACTTGCGGTTTGCAGAGTAGATTCCTTCATGAAATTGGTATTAGTACTTCCAGTCCAAGAGGGTGTGAAGTTTCTACTTTCTACAGAAGTTTGTGTGAATATTCAGCAGCAGGTACTCAAGAGAAATGCAGGGCTGGCTGTGCTGAATTCAGAAAGCTAGAGGTTGGAACAGGGTCTCCGCTGTGCATGAGAAGTAAGTTGTGCTGCGGTATCAGGGCAGTAGGCAGTAAGGCTTGCTTCAGTCTCCCAGATGGCGGAAGGCGTCCTACAAGAATAGTGGAACACCTAGCCGCCATGTCCAAAGGTTTAAATAGAGGTAGTAGATGGGATTCAGCTGGAGAATGTGAGGTCGCACTTCCGCGTTCCAGCGTGGAACGCAATCGTCCGCGCACCGGAAGTGACGTGGCCGATTCAGTACACTGAGCCTGAATGTGAGAAATGGAAGTGGGAGGAGACGAATTGCAAGGGGGAAGGAACCATCCTGTTCACTGTAACCAAGCCAACGGACCAAGTATTGTAGATTTGAACCGCGTCTCCTGGAATTAAGAATCTTTTCAACCTCATATTCCGTTTCACCTAAAACCTCTATTGGTGGAGGGGGTTGTGGAAATCTTTCTTGAAATGGATTAGAGGTGTAGGGTTTGATGAGGGAGACATGGAAGGTCGGATGTACTTTCCAATTTGTAGGCAACTTTAGTCTAACAGCGTTAGAGTTGATTATGTGTAAAATAGGAAAAGGACCAGTGAACTGCCGTCCAAGTTTTTTAGATGGTACTTTAAGTCGTAAATTCCGGGTCGAAAGCCATACTAAATCACCGATTTTATATACTGGAGGGGGTGTTCTGCGAGCGTCATAATATTTCTTTTGTCTTTGCTGAGCAGCTAATAAATTGGAACGAAGTTCAATCAAAGTGTCTTTTATATTGGTCAGATAATCTTTTAATGCTGGGACATTATTTGGTGGAAAAGAGGTAGGTAAGCTGTTGGGATGATAACCATAATTAGCGTAAAAAGGCGAAAAATTAGAAGAGGAACTTCGTTTGTTGTAGGCAAACTCAGCACAAGGGAGCAATTGATGCCAATCATCTTGGAGGTGACTACAATAACATCGTAAATATTGTTCCAGAATTTGGTTTACACGTTCAGTTTGACCGTTTGTTTGTGGATGGTAAGCGGAGGACATTCGGTGGTCTATGTGTAAGGCCTTGCATAGGGCTTTCCAGAATTTAGAGATAAACTGTGAACCACGATCTGAAATAACTTGAGTAGGAATTCCATGGAGTTTGAGAATGTGGTCAATGAAGGCTTTAGCTGTCTCAAAGGAGGTAGGTAATTTTTTTTAGAGGAACAAAGTGTGCCATCTTGGTTAAAAGATCCACTGTCACCATGATCGTGTTAGCACCTTGTGATCTCGGGAGATCAACTATAAAGTCCATCGAGATTACTTCCCACGGCCTATTAGGTATAGGAAGAGAACATAAAAGTCCATAGGGGGGTCTTTTTGAGTGTTTGTTGGAGGCACAGACTTCACATGAGCCGACATACTCCTGAATGGTTTTGCCCATCTGAGGCCACCAGTAATTTCTTTTAAGAAGTAGAATGGTCTTGTTAATCCCTGGATGTCCTGCTAAAGGGGAATCATGGAATTGTTTAAGAAGTTTAAGCTGTAGGTCAGGAGGAACATAGAGTTTATCTTTGAAGGTGTATACACCGTCAGGCTGTCTAGTAAGGTCATGAGGTATTGAGGGAACATTATGTGCAAAAGAATGGGATAGCATTTGCCTAAAAGGAGTTGTAACACCAATGATGCGATTGGAAGGTATGATGGAGAGTGGTGGAGTATCAGTGGTCTGGTCTTCGTACATTCGGGAAAGGGAATCAGCTTTTGTGTTCTGTGATCCTGGTCTGTAGGAGATAAAAAAATTGAATCTGTCAAAAAACAAACTCCATCTAACTTGTCTGGCCGATAGAGTCTTACAAGTCTTGAGGTGTTGTAGGTTCCGATGATCAGTTAGAATTGTTATAGGGTGAGTGGAACCCTCTAATAGGTGTCTCCAGTTTGTTAGTGCATCCTTAATAGCTAATAGTTCTTTTTCCCCAATGGGATAATTCTTCTCAGAAGGAGATAGAGTCCTGGAGTAAAATGCGACAGGATGTTAAGGCTCTGATAGAGAGGGTCGTTGAGATAGAATTGCTCCTAAAGCAAAATGAGAGGAGTCAACCTCTAAGGTTAAATGACATGTTGGATCTGGTAGTTGTAAGATGGGTGCACAGGTGAAAGAAGTTTTTAGTGATTCAAAAGAACTTTGAGCATTCTCAGTCCATCGATAGGGTACTTTAGTACTAGTTAGAGTAGTCAATGGTTTTACAGTGGATGAAAAATCTTTAATGAATTTGCGGTAATAATTCGAAAATCCTAAAAAAAACGTTGTAAAGCTTTTCTAGATGTTGGAATTGGCCAAGAAAGGATAGTGTCGACTTTGGATTGATCCATTTGGATCCCATCAGGGGTAATTTGATAGCCAAGGAATGAAATGGTAGTCTGACTAAAAACGCATTTCTCCAATTTGGCATACAAGGAATGCGTTCTGAGTCTTGCCAAAACTCATCTAACATGTTTGTGATGATCCTGGATAGTGTCAGAATAAATCAGGATATCGTCCAGATAGATTACCACACAAACATCAAGCAAGTCACGAAAAATATCATTAATGAACCATTGAAAGGTAGCCGGTGCATTGCAAAGACCAAATGGCATGACCAAATATTCAAATAGGCCGTACCGGGTCTTGAATGCAGTTTTCCATTCATCACCCGGACGGATCCTAATTAAATTGTAAGCACCCCTGAGGTCCAACTTAGTGAAAATTTTTGATGTCTGAAGTCTCTCAATGAGTTCCGGAATGAGTGGTAAGGGGTATCGGTTCTTTATTGTGATGTTGTTAAGGGATCTGTAGTCGATAATAGGTCGGAGAGATCCATCTTTGTTTTTAACAAAAAACATCGCAGCACTTGCTGGTGATGTAGAGGGTCTGATAAACCCTTTTTTAAGGTTGTCATCTAAATAGTCTTTGAGATGGACTAATTCGGGTTGCGATAGAGGATACATTCTTGCTGTAGGTATAGAACTACCAGGAATGAGGTCTATAGGACAATCGTAGACACGAAGGGGTGGTAAAACATTAGCATTAGATTTACTGAATACATCTTCAAAATCTAGTAGGTAAGTAGGGAGGTCAGAGTTATCGGTGTTGGCAATGAGAAGTGGTTGGTTAGTGTAACAGGTCTGGTTACAGTAAGTAGAGTGTAGAGATAAAGATCTATTAGACCATTGGATAGTGGGTTGATGAACATGTAGCCAGGGTAATCCGAGTACAACTGGAAAAAGGGGGGATGGAATGATGTCAAAAGAAAGAATCTCAGAGTGACCATTCCCACAGGAGACCGTAAGGGGTGAGGTCTGAGAAGAAACAGGACCACAGGAGGAACTAGAGCCATCAATAAAGGTGACTGACAAAGGTATTTGCTTAAGGAGAAAAGGGATTTTATTGGAATTTACAATTCCAGAATCTATGAAATTGCCACAGGCTCCAGTATCCACCATCGCATCAATACGGATCTTTTCTAGGTCCCACTGTAAAGTAAGAGTAACAAAAATATAAGAATTAGTGGAAGATCGTTGAGTAGTGGGCATACAAATGTTGGAAATGTTACCTTCGGAATTCTTCTTAAGTAATGGACAGGTAGAGACGACATGGTCTGGTGCGGAACAATATAAACACAGATTATTTAATCTGCGTCGTTATCTCTCCGAAGGGGACAAAGGGCCTCTAATAGTACCCAGCTCCATAGGTACTTCCTTGGGTGGTGATTTAGATCTTCTGAGTGGAGTAGGTGGGAATTGAATAGCACGTTCAGCCTTTCTCTCACGAAGACGTCGGTCTATGGTTACAGATAGGTGCATCAAGTCCTCTAGAGAGGTGGGAAGCTCAACTCGAGCAATCTCATCTTTCATTGCCTCAGAGAGGCCCAGCCTAAACTGATTCCTTAGTGCAATGTCAGTCCACTGTGTCTCATCCTCAACAGGTCTTTTGCCTTGCTTTAGATTGCGAATCATATTTTCTGCGGTTAGTTGCTTATTTGGATCTTCATAGAGTAATGACATTTCATCTAGGAATGTATTGAAGGCTCCAAGAAGATCTCCATGTTCTTCAACATATGAGTCAGCCCATACTCTGGGTTCACCTTTGAGGTAGGAAATTAAGGTGAGAATTCTCACTCTATCTGAATAGTAAGTACGAGGACAAAGTTCAAACATAAGTCTACATGAAGAAATAAATTGTCTGAAAACTCTTCTATCTCCAGAAAAAGGTTCTGGGGAACAAACTTTTGGTTCAGGGCGGTCTCGGGGTTGGGCAAAATTCTGATTGCGAAGAGCGTCATTTTCAATGCGGAGCTCATTCATGGAAGCGGTTAATGTGTCCACCCGTTGGGAAAGTCCAACCAAATGATTTGCTAACTCTGCAGGATCCATTAAAAAAAACTTTCTTTGGGTTCCACTATTATGTAAAGACCGTGCAATCTATATGTATATGATATGGATCCTTTGTTGCAGAGGCTTCTCAGGTATGATACCCTTGGTCACTCTCTATATTGTGTAGAAAGTTTAGGGATCAAATCATCACATCCTCAATTGTATTGGCATTGCTCTGTGCTTAGCCTATTCCCTCATAGGCAAATATGTTAATAAGAAAGTCTCTAGGAAACACAGAGGATAAACTATGGTGTAGCTGTATATCAAAAATAATACTACCAACATAGGAAATACTTCATGAGCAGGTTGTGCAATTACTATGATAAGATGCCTTGTAAATCTGTATAAACTGCATGTTAGTTAATTGATAAACCAGATATTTGCGGTTTGCAGAGTAGATTCCTTCATGAAATTGGTATTAGTACTTCCAGTCCAAGAGGGTGTGAAGTAGAACAGAAGTTTGTGTGAATATTCAGCAGCAGGTACTCAAGAGAAATGCAGGGCTGGCTGTGCTGAATTCAGAAAGCTAGAGGTTGGAACAGGGTTTTCGCTGTGCATGAGAAGTAAGTTGTGCTGCGGTATCAGGGCAGTAGGCAGTAAGGCTTGCTTCAGTCTCCCAGATGGCGGCAGGCGTCCTACAAGAATAGTGGAACACCTAGCCGCCATGTCCAAAGGTTTAGATAGAGGTAGTAGATGGGATTCAGCTGGAGAATGTGAGGTCGCACTTCCGCGTTCCAGCGTGGAACGCAATCGTCCGCGCACCGGAAGTGACGCGGCCGATTCAGTACACTGAGCCTGAACGTGAGAAATGGAAGTGGGAGGAGACGAATTGCAAGGGGGAAGGAACCAGTCGTTACAGAGAACGACAGGGGCATTACAATGACTGTCTGGTAAACAATGTTTCCTGATCTGGTATGTGCCCCCTGTCCTGATGTGCTATGTGCCCCCGATGTGCTATGTGCCCTGATGTGCTGTGTGCCCTGTGCCCTGATGTGCCGTGCCTCAATATGATGATGTGCTGTGATGGGCCCTGATGTGCTGTGATGGGCCCTGATGTGCTGTGATGGGCCCTGATGTGCTGTGCCCTGTACCCTGATGTGATGTGCCCCGTGCCCCGATGTGCTGTGCTGTGCCTCAATGTGGTGTGCCCTGATGTGCTGTGATGTACCCTGATGTGATGTGTCCTGTCCGTGTTGTGTCCTGATGTGCCCTGTGCCTCAATGTGGTGTGCCCTGATGTGCTGTGATGGGCCCTGATGTGCTGTGCCCTGTACGTGTTGTGTCCTGATGTGCCCCGTGCCCTGATGTGCTGGGCTCTGTACAATGATGTGCTGTGCCCTGATGTTCTGAGCTCTGTACCGTGCCCTGATGTGCACTGTACCCTGATGTGTTGTGCCCTGGGCCGGTCTGGATGAAGTGCAGGGCCACATTTTTGTCCCAGTCCAGCCCTGTTCCAAGGTGGCGTACTCCTTTCTGGTGAGGCTCTGGCTTGGGCCTCATGACTGTGGAAGCATCAACATCCTATATTTTCTTGTGTTCCCGCCTTCCAGCAAGCTTTCAGTAAGACTTTCGATGTGCCTGGCAGGGCCTTATTTGCTGCTGGAGCACTTATTCGGCTTCGTCAAGGATACATGACTGTTGGTCAGTATGCAGTTCAGTTTTGCACCTAGGCCTCAGAACTAGCATGAAATAATGAGGCCCTTACTGCAACCTTTTGGCAGGGTTTAGCAGATCGTAATAAGGACAAACTTGCTGGCAGAGCCATACCCTCCACCCTGGATGACTTGATTGCCCTTAGAATCTAAAATGTCCACTTTCAGGAGCGATGTCTAGAAAGGGCTTGTTCACGTCAACCCCCAGTGAATCGTTTAGCACCTGTTTTCCAGGAAGCTCCTGAAAAACGCACCTTTACAACTATGCCGGCATCTGAAGAACCCATGTGGTTAGGTCAGATGCCTCACGCCATAAGACTACCTTTTCTGCAGAGCTGACGGTCACATATTTAAAGTCCTGTCCAGGGGTGTGGCTTGAGGACAACCTGAACAAGACGTGCCTGGGAAGAGCTCCTGCCATCCTGCTTGCCATTTTTACCATCCCTTTTCCAGTGGACCCATCCTGCTCCCTCTGCGGCACTCGGGGCTCCCCAGACAGGCGTGCTGCCCGAGGCCGAAATCGCAGCATCTTTCCGCTTCTGCAGCTGCTTGGAGGACAGACTCTTTCTCCGGCCCATCTCCAGAGTGGTGGCCACCATACCAGCGCCCGCTTCTGGCCCCCCTGACCGCTCTACACCCGTCCCTGCAGCTACATGGGCGCCGCTTGAGGCTGGCATAACCGCGCTCCGCCATGTGTGCGGCTGCCTGGGGGAGAGGCCGCGGCTCTAGCCTACATCCAGGAATGGCGGCCATCTTTCTACACCCCAGCCGAGATACCAGCAATCACTCTCGGCCTTCCTGCTCCACCTGCATTTGGCTCTTCATCAGCACAGCCAAGGCACCTCACAGGCCTGCTGCACACTCAGTGTCAATCCCTCACAATGGCCTACAGGTGGACAATCGGACCCGGCCCTGTGTGAGACAGCCATCTTGGTACACCCCGGCATTCACCTAACTGACTCCTTCTAGCCTGATCTGGGCCACCCCTGGAAGCCAGAGCACCTTATTCAGTCGTGCAGTGGCTGGCTGCTATTGTAAGTCACACAAGTTACAGCCACGGCCCTAGTCCTAGCTCCAGAGTCATTTTGCTCCACCCTGCTACAGTGGCTGGGTCTCCTTCCCCCCTTTGCACTTGGCTGACCTCCTACACTTCAACCTGTCAAACTGCCCTGTGCAGTGGCTATTGAAGCATTCCTCTACTTCCACAACTGCATGACAGGTGATTAACAGCCCTAGCTCTGGCTCCCTCACCTAGACTATCACCCGACGAGGAGCGTGGCTGACTGCCGGGATG
The DNA here is from genome assembly GCF_905171775.1 of Rana temporaria. Taxonomy (NCBI): domain Eukaryota; kingdom Metazoa; phylum Chordata; class Amphibia; order Anura; family Ranidae; genus Rana; species Rana temporaria. The sequence continues at coordinate 379,942,145 of NC_053489.1, read as the reverse complement.
TGAGGAGGCAGGTGGCCTGAGCTCCATCTGTCCCTATCTCTCCTGTGAGAATCCACCAGCTTTCCTACCCTCCTGAGACCACCAGGAACATTTGAGGATGGTGAAATATGGCCCTGCGCTAGAGGATATCGCCAAATTCCCTTCGCTGCTCTCTCTATCTAAACCGCAACAACATGTCGCCAGCCAGCCTCATGGAAGGAATCGCAGCAAGGCCTCCTCTTCATCCACGGCAGCGCAACATAAACTTGGGAAGGGTAAGTCACAAAACCCGCCTGCCTCTAGCCCTGAGGACCCCCTGCTGCTCTCGCAGCCTGAGGACACAACACCTCTCTCCCCCAGTGCTGACCACAAGTTTTGCAGAACCCACGCTAACACAAATCATGGAGGCTATTTGGCACAGCCATGTCTCTCTCACCACTCAGACTCCTATCAGATCAGATTTGTTCTTCCTAAAACAAGATGTGCATAATCTCCGCAATAGAGTGATCAATGCAGAACAACGCATAGGGGATTTGGAGGATGATACCCGTCCTTTGCAGGCCTCTGTAAGAGAATTTGCGCCAAACCCAAGATTATACCACTCATAATTTAACAGATATGGAGGACTGCCTAAGGTGTAATAATCTGAGGTTTTTGGGCTTTCCGGAGGGTTCAGAAGGTACGGCCCCCTGAAGATTTTATGGAGCGGTGGTTGACAACTACGTTTGGCGCCTCCACTTGCTCTCCTCTATTTGCCATAGAACGAGCACATAGAGTTCCCCTGCGTCCTTTACCTATTGGGGCACCCCATGCGCTATGCTCATCAAACTCCTGCACTTCAGGGACAGGGAAGCGATTCTGAGGGCCACCCGCACAAAGGGCCGCATATCCTTCAATGGCAATGGGATCACTACCTTCCCAAAGGGCCACATATCCTTCAATGGCAATGGGATCACTACCTTCCCCGATTTTCTCAGTGACTATGCAGAAACAGAGGGCTACTTTCCTGGCCTTTAAAAGAAGATTGAGAGACTGCCAACTACCCTATGGTATGCCCTATCCTGCATGACTGAGGATCATCCATAAATGAAAGCACAAAAACAAAAAAGCAGCGCTCGATGGAGATGGCATAAAACTTTATAGTCTTGTAAGGATAAAATAACATTGGTATTACATGATAATAAACACTTTGAATGCACACAATAATTATAATAATAAGGAAAATGATTGTGGTATAATTGATAAAAATCTAATAATAAAACAACACCGATGCCACTACGGAGTCTAAGAGGGAAAGGGTTAACATCAGATCTTAGGTCTCCAGAGTAACCCTGTCACACCTTCAACAACGTAACCACCAAAATCCAGGTGGAAAAGAAGAGTGCAGTGTGATGGCTCGAATGTACCTGCTGTAATGGACATCTTTAGTGCCCAAAGGATGTAATAGGAGCGTGGTATAGGGGTCCTGAAGATGGTAACTGCAGTGCAACAGTTAATATAGACTTCCTGGGATGGCCTGGGGTGGGGCCATACAGGAAGGAGAGGTGATAAAAAGGCAGCCAGAACAGAGTCAGGCCTCTAATGCACACATGTAGACAGGTAAGCTGCCAGACTTTATTACATATCCATGACAATGTCATTTCTGAAGGGGAAAAAAAGTAATGTAAAAGTACTCATGGCTATAAAGAATACAGTCATTGCTCATAAAAAAAAAATGTGGGGATCCCCCCAAATTCAATTACCAGGCCCTTCAGGTCTGGTATGGATATTAAGGGGAACCCCGCCGTCAAATAAAAAAACGAGAACGAGAGAGCGGCCTCCCCTCTCCTGAACCGTACCAGGCCACATGCCCTCAACATGATGAGGGTGCTTTGGGGTCCCCCCCAAAGCACCTTGTCCCCATGTTGATGGGGACAAGGGCCTCATCCCCACAACCCTGGCCGGTGGTTGTTGGGGTCTGCGGGCGGGAGGCTTATCGGAATCTGGAAAACCCCTTTAACAAAGGGGACCCCCAGATCCCGCCCCCCCCTGTGTGAAATGGTAATGGGGTACATTGTACCTCTACCATTTCACCAAAAAAAAGTGTCAAAAATGTAAAAAAGACAATAGCCGGTTTTTGACAATTCCTTTATTAATGTCTTCTTTCCGTGCTTCTTCTTCCATCTTCTTCTTTTCTGCTTTCATTCGGGTTTCTTCCTCCATCTTCTTCTTCCTCTGCTTCTTTTTTTCCAATTGAAGATCCCGCCTTGTGATGCTTCCGTTGCCTTGTGATGCTTCTGGGGGTGATGCTTTGTTGTGGGGCCTCACCCCCAGGGTTGTGGGGGTGAGGCCCTTGTCCCCATCAACATGCGGACAAGGTGCTTTGGGGGGGACCCCAAAGCACCCTCCCCATGTTGAGGGCATGTGGCTTGGTACGGTTCAGGAGAGGGAAGGCCGCTCTTTCGTTCTCGTTTTTTTATTTGACGGCGGGGTTCCCCTTAATATCCATACCAGACCTGAAGGGCCTGGTAATTGAATTTGGGGGGGATCCCCACATTTTTTTTTTTTATGAGCAATGACTGTATTCTTTATAGCCATGAGTACTTTTACATTACTTTTTTTCCCCTTCAGAAATGACATTGTCATGGATATGTAATAAAGTCTGGCAGCTTACCTGTCTACATGTGTGCATTAGAGGCCTGACTCTGTTCTGGCTGCCTTTTTATCACCTCTCCTTCCTGTATGGCCCCACCCCAGGCCATCCCAGGAAGTCTATATTAACTGTTGCACTGCAGGTCTGCAGTGCTGTTCAACTTTGTTGCTGTTCCTGTCTGCTGTGTGATACGTTTACCTAGACTTACCTAGACACCGACTTTGGCTCGTCCCTGACTACGCTTGTTTGCCTGTGACCCTGACCCTTTGGCCTGTCTGTTACGTACCTTACCAGAGGCCGAAGTGCTGAGAGGGCTTCCCTTGCGACTAAGTGCAGAACGCCCCCTGGAGGTGACACAGGGGGAGCTATGCCCAGAGATGCAGGAGTTGCCAGCTGCGACTTGCTGAGTAGATGTTTGAGATCAGCTGTAGACCAGGATACGCAGTCAGGCAGGGGTACCACGGAAGTAGTAGATGAGGTGGACTGGCAGGAAACCCAGGGGCGGAGTCAGGAGCCGAGCCGGTAGTCATACACAGAAAGCAGGAAGTGACTGGAACAGGTCAGAAGGCAAGCCAAGGTCATACACTGGATCCAGCAGACAGGAACAGGACAAGGATAAGCCGAGAGACAAGCCAGGGGGTCATACACGGAGAAGTTTGGTCAGGCAAGCCGGGTCGTCAACAGGAATTCAAGGAGAACAGGAACAAGGATTCAGGATCACACCAAGGGCTGAAGATCATGCAGCAGTTGGTGACTGCTGCAACAAGCTTTAAATAGGGCACTGACGCCAGGAGTCCCGCCCGCATTGTGTGCGCAGTAAAGAACAATGTATTTATGGTGTTGCCCGTATGCGCGCGCATGCGCATTGTGCTCGTATGCACGCGCATGCGCATTGTGCTTGTATGCACATGCGCATTGTGCTCGTATGCGCGGGCATTGTGCTCGTATGTGCGCGCATGCGCACTGTGCTCGTAGGTCCGTGCAAGACAGGTCTGCCAGTTCTTCCACAGTTGGTTCTCTGACACTGTCCCTTGGTTACCCTTGTCTGCCTGTTGCCCCGACCTCGGCTTACCCAACACTATCCCTTGTGTTCTCAGTGACTGCTACCCCTCTCTCCCTACGGAGCGTGACCTGGGGGACCCCAGGAGTCGCGACCTGGGTTTAGCTGCAGCAAAGGCCATCCTCACCACTAGAGGCTCTGGTAAACACCGGCTGGACCTTAGACTCTGCGCCCTGCATATTTGCAAGATGCGGACGAGAAGACCCAAGAAATAAGCAGAAGAAGAATCTTCTTCCTCTGCTTCTTTCTTGGGTCTTGGGAGGAAGAAACCCGAATGAAAGCAGAAAAGAAGAAGATGGAAGAAGAAGAAGTGCGTAAATACAGTAGGTGTTTGCGATATTGTGTTTTTAGCATGACAGCATCGCGCTGATTCTCGGCGACATGGTGCCGAGATCTCGCCGACATCTCGCACTCACTGGAATAGTGACAGCACATTCCAACGTGCGCGTCATAGAAGCGACGGGAGATCCGACTTGGATTCCCGCCAATTCTACACGTGTGCAGCGTTTGTTATGAATCCTGAGGGGGAAGTCCCCGCCGGATTTTAAATAAAAATTCGGCATGGGTTCCCCCCTCAGGAGCATACCGGGCCCTTAGGTCTGTTATGGGTTGTAAGGAGAGCCCCCTACGCCGAAAAAAACGGCGTAGGGGGTCCCCCTACAATCCATACCAGACCCATATCCAAAGCACGCTACCCGGCCGGCCAGGAAGGGAGTGGGGACGAGCGAGCGCCCCCCCCCCCTCCTGAGCCGTACCAGGCTGCATGCCCTCAACATGGGGGGGTTGGGTGCTCTGGGGCAGGGGGGCGCACTGCGGCCCCCCCACCTCAGAGCACCCTGTCCCCATGTTGATGAGGACAGGGCCCCTTCCCGACAACCCTGGCCGTTGGTTGTCGGGGTATGCGGGCGGGAGGCTTATCGGAATCTGGGAGCCCCCTTTAATAAGGGGGCCCCCAGATACCGGCCCCCCACCCTAAGTGAATGGATATGGGGTACATCGTACCCCTACCCATTCACCTGGAGGAAAAGTGGTAAAAACACAAATAAAAAACACAGGGTATTAAAATATTTTATTAGTCTGCTCCGGAGGCTCCCCCTGTCTTCTTTAGCTCTGTTTACCAGGGGGGGCTTCTTCTTTGACGTCTTCGGGTGGGGGCCGCTCTTCGCCGCCGTCCGGTTCTCTTCCACCGCCGGGGGGGTCGCTTTTATAAAAGCGCCCACTCCTCGGCGGGTTTCCTCCGACGTCTTCGGCGGGGGGTGGTGTGCTTCTTCTTCCGCTATCCGGGGGGGTCTTCTTCGGCTATCCGGGGGTCTTCTTCACTCTCCGGGGGTCTTCTGCTATGTTCGCCGCTCTCCGCTGTTGACTCGGCGCACCCCGGTTTTTCCTCCAGCTGTCCGGTGCCTTCTCCTTCAGCGCTGAACGTCTATCTTCTTCTTCCGTGCTGTGAGGTATTCTTCTTCTTCCGGGCTGTGACGTCATCTTCTTCTCTTCTCCAGATGTTGACACGCCGGCTCTTCTCGCTGAAATGGCAGGTGCGCTGCTTTCATCGGACCTATATAGGCCTCACAGTCCCATCATGCTCTGTACCTACCCATGTGACAGGGTTGTCGGGAAGGGGCCCTGTCCTCATCAACATGGCCGGGTAGCGTGCTTTGGATACGGGTCTGGTATGGATTGTAGGGGGACCCCCTACGCCGTTTTTTTTCGGCGTAGGGGGGCTCTCCTTACAACCCATAACAGACCTAAGGGCCCGGTATGCTCCTGAGGGGGGAACCCATGCCGAATTTTTATTTAAAATCCGGCGGGGACTTCCCCCTCCGGATTCATAACAAACGCCGCACACGTGTAGAATTGGCGGGAATCCAAGTCGGATCTCCCGTCGCTTCTATGACGGCTCTGTCTCCATCGCGGCAAGCCAGTTCGGCGCTGGCTCCCGCGATGGGGCTCGTAGGTGCTCAATCTCGCCGAGAAAGGGAGCGAGATTGACACAATATCGCGTTCACCTACTGTAAGACATTAATAAAAAAATTGTAAAAACCGGCTATTGTCTTATATTACATTTTTGACACTTTTTTTTGTGAAATGGTAGAGGTACAATGTACCCCGTTACCATTTCACACAGGGGGGGCCTGGGATCTGGGGGTCCCCTTTGTTAAAGGGGTCTTCCAGATTCCGATAAGCCCCCCCGCCCGCAGACCCCCACAACCACCGACCAGGGTTGTGGGGATGAGGCCCTTGTCCCCATCAACATGGGGACAAGGTGCTTTGGGGGGGACCCCAAAGCACCCCCCCCCCAATGTTGAGGGCATGTGGCCTGGTACGGCTCAGGAGAGGGGGGCCGCTCTCTTGTCCCCCCCTCTTTTCTGCGGCCAGCCAGGTTGCGTGCTTGGATAAGGGGTCTGGTGTGGATTTTTGGGGGAACTCTCAAAAGCACCCTCCCCATGTTGAGGGCATGTGGCCTGGTACGGTTCAGGAGAGGGGGGGCCGCTCTCTTGTCCCCCCCTCTTTTCTGCGGCCAGCCAGGTTGCGTGCTCGGATAAGGGGTCTGGTGTGGATTTTTGGGGGAACTCCACGCCATTTTTTTTTAATTTGGAGTGGAGTTCTTCTTAAAATCCATACCAGACCTGAAGGGCCTGGCATGGGGGAATATTTGGGCGGGGTTCCCCTTAATATCCATACCAGACCTGAAGGGCCTGGTAATTGAATTTGGGGGGACCCCCACATTTTTTTTTATGAGCAATGACTGTATTCTTTTTTAGCCATGAGTGCTTTTAAATTACTTTTTTTTTTCCTTCAGAAATGACATTGTCATGGATATGTAGTAAAGTCTGGCAGCTTACCTGTCTACATGTGTGCATTAGAGGCCTGACTCTGTTCTGGCCTCTCCTTCTTGTATGGCCCCACCCCAGGCCATCCCAGGAAGTCTATATTAACTGTTGCACTGCAGGTCTGCAGTGCTGTTCAACTTTGTTTGTTGCTGTTCCTGTCTGCTGTGTGATACGTTTACCTTTCTGTGCACTGACTTTGGCTTGTCCCTGACTATGCTTGTTTGCCCATGACCCTGACCCTTTGGCCTGTCCCTTGGTTACCCTTGTCTGCCTGTTGCCCCGACCTCGGCTTACCCAACACTATCCCTTGTGTTCTCAGTGACTTCTACCCCTCTCTCCCTACGGAGCGTGACCCGGGGTACCCCAGGAGTCACGACCTGGGTTCAGCTGCAGCAAAGGCCATCCTCACCACTAGAGGCTCTGGTGAACACCTGCTGGACCTTAGACTCTGCACCCTGGGGAATCTCAGGCTCACGCTTCCTGACCATCTGCAGCAGTCGGCTATTAGGTTCACTACCTTGCGGTGCACTCCTGTCTCCAACGGAGTGCATCTGTCACCTGGCCCCAAGTGAGCTGACAGACATCTTGTACAGGGACAGTTCTAAGCACAGGAAACATGCACTACTTCACAGGCATACTATACCCCCCCTATGAAATTGAAAGGAATATTTCACTTTTATTGTTTCACTTTAACCACATACCGCACCTATTCTGGCACTTCTCTCCTTCATGTAAAAATTATATTTTGTTCCTAGAAAATTACTCAGGACCCCCCAAACATTATATATATTTTTTTTAGCAGACACCCTAGGGAATAAAGTGGCTGTCATAAAAACAAAATTATTTCCAACGATATTTGCACAATAATTTTTCAAACGCCTTTTTTTTGCCAAAAAAAACGGTTTCATGAATTAAAAAATAACACAACAGTAAAGTTAGCCCAATTTTTAGGGATAATGTGAAAGACGATGTTACACCGAGTAAATAGATACCTAACATGTCACACTTTAATATTGCACACACTCATGGAATGGCGCCAAACTTCGGGACTTAAAAATCTCCATAGGCGACGCTTGATTTTTTTTTACAGGTTACCAGTTTAGAGTTACAGAGGAAGTGCCTAGGGGTCTGGATTACCAGCGAGGCTAAGGAGTATACCAGTAACAACATAGCTCCACTTTTGTTAAAACTGAAATTAAAGAAAGACATTTGGAACCGTCTCCCCCTCTCTGTAGCTGGGAGATGCAACCTGATAAAAATGATCTGGCTCCCCCAGATATTATATGTGTTACACAACTCTCCAATTTGGCTGAACCAATTATGGTTTAAACGGATTGAAACATTATTTAGGGAGTTAATGTGGAAGGGAGGCCAGTCCAGAATTAGATTGCATACAATGCAGCTCCCGGTGAAGGAAGGGGGGATGGCGGTTCCACATCCAAGATCATATTTCCTGGCGTCTCAGTTACAGCAGTTAGCGGGCTGTGGCAATCTAAATTTGGGCAATAACTGCTTTAGGCTATTGCTATCAAGGGCCCCACACAAAATTTTAATAGAAGCCCTGGAGGCAAACTCATTTGTCCAAAGATGCCCGACTATAGAGCTAATTAACAAAGTGTGGCAGACCACGAAAGCTTTATTGGGCTATATTGGGATAACTGAATTTGCTCCCCTCTCGCATAATAAGAACTTAATGGAACTTAAAGATCTAGAAATCCCCAAAATTTGGGAGATCCAAGGAATAACACGGGTACTACATATGTATGAGGGCAACCTTATCAAAACGTTTTCAAAAACTGAGAGAAGAATTGATGTACCTAACAAAACTTTTTTTAATTACTTACAGATTAGACATGCCCTCCAGACCCAGTTTAAGGTTTATCCAATGGTCAGGACACATATCCCTGTGCTTCTTAAGACAATCCAAACAAATATAACGAAAGGCCAAATCTCGGTACTATACGACAAAATCGGCACTAAAACTATAAGTCAAAGTGGGGCTTTTAAGAGCCGAGAAAGATGGGAAAAAGACATTGGGTCACTAACCTCGGAGCAATGGAATGATATTTTACATAGAGGGACATTGGTGTCAATCGCCCCAGCACAGAGATTGTCCCATTTATTTCTATTGCACCGGGTCTATCATACCCCTAAAAAAATGTTTTTTCTAGGTTGGAACCAGAGCGATGAATGCCCCAGGTGCAAGACACCGGGGGATCTTATTCATATGTTCTGGAGATGCCCCAAGCTCTTCAGATACTGGATAGAAGTGATAAACAGGATTAATAAAACCTTTAAAACCTCCTTAGAGCCGGAGGTTAGAACCTGCTTGTTAGGAGGTATGGAAGACCATAGAATCCCTCCAGGAGCAATGGAAAGTGTACTTAGGTGCTTATTCCAAGCTCGGAAATTAATAGCTCAGAGATGGCAAGCGCATGCTCCTCCATCTGTGGAGAACTGGGTCGAAACTATCAATGCACTGGTATGGTTCGAGAGGGTGGCCTTTATTAAGCAGGGAAATTATGGTAGATTTAGAAGAGTGTGGGGACCTTGGCTAAGAGAAATGGGATTCCCCCTGGATAGATAACTTCTATAGGGGGTCTTAAAATCCTCTCACCCTAATGGGTGTCAAAGATTCTCTATAGCCGTGGACTGTTGTTGAAGAAAAGCAAGGTCTCCCCATTCTCCTTTGCTCTTGGCTTGCTTATTTGCAGCGCCCTTCGGGCTCTCTCTCTCCTCTTCTCCTTTTAATTTATCTCTCTTCGCCTGATCAATGGACAATCCAGACGATGATACCTCCTCCTAGGTGTATCTTTTTCTTTTTCCTCTTTTCTTTTTTTCCTGTAAATTTCTATAATGATAATTGGGGGCTGGACGGGGGGAGGGGGAGGGAGGAGGGAGGGAAGACACGAAACTAGTTGATTTATAAACTATATTATTGCTGTATACATGTATATAGTGTATTAGATAACGTGTATTATCTGCATGTAACTTGATCCCTTTTTTTCTTACAAAAAGAAAACGGAAAATAATAAAGAGAAATTAAACCTTAGAGTTACAGAGGAGGTCTAGTGCTAGAATTATTGCTCTTGCTCTAATGCACGCGTCAATAACTCACATGTGTGGTTTGAACGGCGTTTACATATGTGGGCGGGACTTAACATGCGCGTTCGCTTCTGAGTGCGAGCTACTAGGCACAGGGGTGTTTTATTTATTTATTTATGTTTTCTGATTTTTTTTTAGTTTTGCACTTTTTTTTTTCTTGATTACTTTTATTCCTATTTCAAGGAATGTAAACATCCCTTGTAATAGGAATAGTGTGTAACAGATCCTCTTTATGGAGATAGGTGGGGTCAATAAGACCCCACATCTGTCCTCCAGGCTGGAAAGCATGAGATTGAAAAAAAGAACACTGATCTCATGCTTTCAGCCGCAATCATGTTCGTTCAGCACAGTGGTGTAGTGGATAGCACTTTCACCAAAAAGGGTCGCTGGTTCGAATCCCGCCCGTGACACCATCTGCCTGGAGTTTGCATGTTCTCCCTGTTTTTCACTAGTTTTGCATTTGACTAGGGTCAGTGTCACTACTGGTAGCACGAAACGATACTTGGGCCCCATAAAGGTTGCAAAGGCAGTCCAACTCCTCCAGGATGGTACATCAATACGTGTCATTGCCAGAAGGTTTGCTGTGTCTCCCAGCACAGCCTCAAGAGCATGGAGGAGATTCCAGGAGACAGGCAGTTACTCTAGGAGAGCTGCACAGAGCTGTAGGAGGTCCTTAACCCATCAGCAGGAACGGTATCTGCTCTTTTGTGCAAGGAGGAACAGGATGAGCACTGCCAGAGCCCTACAAAATGACCTCCAGCAGGCCACTGACCAAACAATCAGAAACAGACTTCATAGGGGTGGCCTGAGATCCCGACGTCCTCTAGTGTGCTCTGTGCTCACTGCCGGACACTGTGGAGCTCAATTGACATTTTCCATTGAACACCAGAATTGGCAGGTCTGCCACTGGTGCCCCATGCTTTTCACAGATGAGAGCAGACAGACGTGAAAGGATCTGGAGAAGCTGCGGAGAACTTTATGCTGCCTGTAACATCGTTCAGCATGACAGGTTTGTCATTGATGGTCTGGGGAGGCATATCCATGGAGGGACGCACAGACCTCTACAGGCTACACAATGCCACCCTAACTGCCATTTTAGGTATCGGGATGAAATCCTCGGACCCTTTGTCAGACCCTACACTGGTGCAGTGGGTCCTGGGTTCCTCCTGGTGCACGACAATGCCCGGCCTCATGTGGCGAGAGCATGCAGCCAGTTCCTGGAGGATGAAGAAATGTATACCTTTGAATGGCCCCCATGCTCACCTGACCTAAATCCAAAATAACACCTCTGGGACATTATGTTTCGGTCCATCCGGTGCCGCCAGGTTGCACCTCAGTCTGTTCAGGAGCTCAGTGATGCTCTGGTCCAGATCTGGGAGGAAATACCTGAGGACACCATCCGTCGTCTCATTAGGAGCATGCCCTGATTTTGTCAGGCATGCATACAAGCACTTGGGGGCCATACAAACTACTGAGGACCATTTTGAGTTGCTGCAATGAAATTTCAGCAAAATGGACTAGCTTGCTGCATAATTTTTTCACTTTGATTTTTGGGGTGTCTTTGAATTCAGGCCTCTGTAGGTGGATAATTTTCATTTCCATCAAATGATGTGCCATCCTTTCATTCCTAACACATTACCCAGTTCATATTAGTATAGATATCCAGCGTGAGATTTTTGCATGTTGAGATCTGATATGTTATCAAGGTGTTCCCTATTTTTTTTTAGCAGTTTGTGTGTGTATATATATATATATATATATATATATATATATATATATATATATATATATATAATATTTATTATTATTTATTTATTTATTTATTGCAAAAAAAAAATTCCATGAAAGTGAAGTGTTCTGCTATCTGTTTTACCATAGGAAAGGGAAGCTGGAGCGAGAATCACTACTTCGAACTAAAGCAATGCGAGAGAGGGAAGAAAAAATGATCATTAAGAAGTATAAGTACACCGTTCTGAGAGTCAGATTTCCAGATGGGTATTTACTGCAAGGTTAGAAGTCTTTTGTTTTTTTTATTTTGTATTTTATTTCTCCTCTCTGTATACAGTAAATATGAATAATTTGTATGACATGAGATGCTTTATTGTAGACAAATACAAGCACTTATAGTGGCATTCCTTTTAACACAAACTTCACTACAGAGGGAACTCAAAAACAGACAGGAATGAAGTTTACTTCAATCATGTTGAAGTTTATGTACGCTACTGTTCAAAAGGTTTATGCAGGTGTGACAAAATGCTGTAAAGTAAGAATGCTTTTCGAAATCGAAGTGTTAATAGTTTATTTTTTATCAAATGAAAAGTAAATCAACAGCAGAGTAATCCAAATCAAATCAGTATTTGGTGTCACCACCCTTTGCGTTCAAAACAGCATAAATGCTTGGTACATTTGCACACAGATTTTGAAGGAATTTGGCAGGTAGGTTGTTCAATGTATCTTGGAGAACTAACCACAGATCTTTTGTGGATGTAGGCTGCTCAAATACTTCTGTCTTTTCCTGTCAGACAGACTGATGTTGAGATCAGGGCTCAGTGGGGGCCAAACCATCACTTTGAGGACTCCTTGTCCTTTACACTGAAGATAGTTTTTAATGACATTGGCTGTATGTTTGGGGTCATTGTTCTGCTGCAGAATAATTTTGGTTCCAATCACACACCTCCCTGATAGTATGGGAGGGAAAAAGCAGGAAGTGCCACCTGAGTGTAGTATTAGTATAAATGATTTAATGGCAAAATACAGAGCACTCACTGCATATAAGTTAAAATATGCTCATCTGTAGTAAAGTGTCACTTTCTTTTCTGACATCCTTGCACTTTATCCATGAGCTGCTAGGGTGGGGTCTGTATCACGTCCTGTAGCCACCAGGAAGACCAGCAGAACCAGCATAGAATGCACAGAAATGACGTCACCGGAAGTGACGTGATGGCATGATGGATAAGTATCTGCCTGTATTTCTCAGCATTGAGTCCTGACCAAATTTTCAACTCAGTTTGCAAAAATGCAGCCTCAAACATGCAAGAAACATTCACTGTGTTTTACTGTTGTCTGCAGACACTCATTATTGTACCGCTCTCCAGCGAATAAACTGCCTCCTGCTACAACCAAATATTTTGACTCATCAGTCCAAAGCACCTGCTGCCATTTTATTGCACCCCAGTTCCTATGTGTTTATGCATAGTTAAAGTGATTGTAAAGTCTAATTTTGTTTTGTTTTTTTTAAATAACAAATATGTTATACTTGCATTTTCTTTGCAGTTTGTTTTGCACAGAGGAGCCTGGATCCTCCTCTTCTCGGGTCCCTCTTTGCTGCTCCTCTCCCTCCTGTCGAGTGCCCCCACAGTAAGCAGCTTGCTATGGGGCATGCAAAACGGCTGTATGTCCTTTCAGACATGGAGCCCAGACCAGGCCCCACCCCCTCTTTCCCCTGATTGACTAACTGACTTTGATTGACAGCCGTGGGAGCCAATGGTACCGCTGCTGTTTCTCAGCCAATTAGGAGGAGAGTGGAAGGCTAACGCACTTGTGGACATCGCTGGAGAGAGATGGGGCTCAGGTAAGTAAGCTCAGGGGGTGCTGGGAAGTCGCTTTTTTTATTTTATTTTTAATACATGTAAAGTGTCACAGACTCAGACCTTCTTATGTCTAAAATCATCCTATGACCACTAGGGGCATAGGATGCCTGAAGATATCTTGGACTACCTGAGATGGGATTATTATGTATTTATTATCCACATTATATTCCAAGATCTGTAGGACTATTTTAAGTTTGTTGATTCTGAACTCAACGGGTTAATTGTAGATGTGACTCTTTCATACTGCTGGATGTTAATGTCCTCACCTCCAGCCATCTCTCTATTCTCTGTGCTATTTGCCTCTATTGTGTGTGTGAAGATGTCCTGTGTTTACGCTTAAGAGATTGTGTATTGTACAGCAGATGAATGAGGAGCCGGGGCGTCTAGTCACTTCGTCTGGCTAAATGATTGGATAAATGAGCTCATGTTAATTATTGTTCTGGTCACCTCCTCTTTACTGTATATAAGATTGTGTTTTTGGTGCTATTAAAGACTCCATACTTAGCACACAGACAAGTCTCGTCTCGTTGTGTGTTGAAGGCAGCTGGAAATATCTGATATCTATGTCCAGACTGATAGGAAGCGGTATATGACGGAAGCACTCTGTCGGAGTGCGGGGACATTCCGTGACAGTGGTGGCTAGCAGCGGGACACTTTCTGCAGTCCGGGATATCCAACCTCCACCTGGATCCAAGGTTCGGATAGCAGGAGAGGAGAGGAGAGATACAGATACCAGCCGCCATGAGAAAGGAATTCGGAAGGAGGTTGCAAGAGAAGCAAATACAGCACGGAGGACCAGTATCAGAGCAGGTCCTGCTGGGATGGTCGGATTCTGTATGCTGCGAATTTTGGAAGGAAGCGCTAGCCTGTGAGCAGCAACACCAGGGAAAAGTTCTCCCCTCCAACCAGGAAAGGTACTGGTCGCAGTATGGATTGCGGGTGCTGTTGTTGGGAGAAAAACCGCACAAGGAACAGACAGCTGAATTAAGCAGGCTGGTCTGGGCAGAGATGCGGCTGGATGAGAGCTACAGAGCCCTTCGGTGGTATGTGTCCCAAGCATGTCCCTGGATAGCGGATGACAGCCCAACGGAAGGCTTAAGCTACGGCGGCCTGGGACTGTTGTATGTGAAGCTGACAGGGGACTCTAACTTTGGCAGTGATTTGGAGTGGCGGTTGGACGAAATCATGGATTTCAGAGAAGAGCTACTGAACGTCTCAGAAGGGCACTGGAAGATTTGGAGTTTCTGGCCGTTCAGGAATGGGAGCTGGAGATCGCCTACAGACGGCTGCTAGACTCTGCTCAGCGCCAGGGCTGGGCTCCCTTTGCCTGGGACTATCAGGAAATACCAGTGGACAACGCTGAAGTCCTGGCTGAAGAGTCGGTAATGTGGCAGAGTAACAGTGTGCTTTGCCATCCTGCCCCCGCAGCTATGGACGCGGAGGTCTTATGGCGGATGCAGCAAGTGCTGACTGACCTTGATGATCCTGTTTCTGCATGGGATGATCTTGGATGTAGGAATGTGCCTGTCCAGCAGTATGCCAGAGAATCGGCAGTGGAAAATCTGGAGATTGCCATCCCCAAAGCTGAAGTGCTGACCGCAGGGCAGAGCTCTGCTAACCTCTGCTCAGTACCTATGGCATTTTCTGGGTTCCATGGACAGGAGATGGTGAACCTCTATCCCCAGACACCAGTTGCAGATACAGGGGATTTAATAGACTTTTCTGCTGAGGAAGAACAACATGAGGAGCCTCCAGCAGAAGAGCTGGTATCGGGGCCACACTTCACTGTGCTCTGCCCATCACCAACAGCAGTATCTGTGGAGTTGCAAGGAACTTCCCCAGCTGAAGCGCTGGTCACTGGACAGAGGTTTCAAGACCTCTGCCCCACCTCTGTGGCAGTTCCGGAGGCTCAGGGTGAGAAGGGAGAGGAGGTGTTCATCGTCCCTCCCCAACAGTTGGCCAGGGTGGAGAATGTGTTCTTTCCTCCCCAGCAAAGATCCGTGCATCTGGGAGACAGTACCACAGACATGTTGTCCCAGCAGCCATATGAGGGAACGGAAAAGGAAGCAGCTAGCTCACCTCCCCAATGGCAGCTACATAGTTTGGGTGTGGAGGAATCCAGCCTCCTTCCCCAATGGTTAGCTGGAGCGGATGATGTGGAGTCCCCAGCAGAAGTGCTGGCAAAAGGGCAGAGCGCCGCTGGCCCCTGCCTAGCACCTACAGTGTCTCTACAGCTTCAGGAAGCTGGGGCGGTTGGCCCCTCTGCCCAGCAGCAGACCAAGCCCCGAAATGTTAAAAAACCACCCAGCTGAAGCGCTGGCAGCCGGACAGAGATTTAATGACCTCTGCCCCACACCTACTGGTGTCAACTACTCCTTGCAGCCAAGATATGTGAGTTCACTTTGTCCGACTAACGCATGTCCAGACCAGGTGGAGGTCTGGGACCTTGTTAGTCGACTTTTGATGGGGGAGAAATGTCACAGACTCAGACCTTCTTATGTCTAAAATCATCCTATGACCACTAGGGGCATAGGATACCTGAAAAATGATATCTTGGACTACCTGAGATGGGATTATTATGTATTTATTATCCACATTATATTCCAAAATCTGTAGGACTATTTTAAGTTTGTTGTTTCTGAACTCAACGGGTTAATTGTAGATGTGACTCTTTCATACTGCTGGATGTTAATGTCCTCACCTCCAGCCATCTCTCTATTCTCTGTGCTAATTGCCTCTATTGTGTGTGTGAAGATGTCCTGTGTTTACGCTTAAGAGATTGTGTATTGTACAGCAGATGAATGAGGAGCCGGGGTTGTCTAGTCACCTCGTCTGGCTAAATGATTAGATAAATTAGCTCATGTTAATTATTGTTCTGGTCACCTCCTCTTTACTGTATATAAGATTGTGTTTTTGGTGCTATTAAAGACTCCATACTTAGCACACAGACAAGTCTTGTCTCGTTGTGTGTTGAAGGTAGCTGGAAATATCTGATATCTATGTCCAGACTGATAGGAAGCGGTATATGACGGAAGCACTCTGTCAGAGTGCGGGGACATTCCGTGACATAAAGGCAGAAGGTTTTTTATCTTAATGCATTCTAACTTCTTTAAGTTGCTTAGCCTTGTTTCCATGTCGGAGGTATGGCTTTTTTGCCACAATTCCTCCATGAAGACAACTTCTGGCCAGACTTCTCTGGACCTGGGTCCCACTGGCTTCTAACACAAAAACCTCCTGCGCTCTGGTGTTTTGCCAAACCGGGTACAGCAGTATAGTCTAACGGCAAAGTCTGAAGTCTTGCAGCCCTCCACAGAACAAAGGGTGTTCATAAGGCTAAAACAAAAAGAAAAGAAAGGAGGGCGCACCGACCTTGTGCATTACCACTTAAAATGTTATTAAAACAGAATAAAAAGCAATGATCCTACTCACAAGGCATTAAAAAGTAAGCGCTTTTCAGACAGCTGGACTGGACCTCACGGCACCTGCCAGTAGAACTTCAGACATCTCAACGGCTGTTCAGATGTCTGAAGTTCTACTGGCAGGTGCCGTGAGGTCCAGTCCAGTCCAGCTGTCTGAAAAGCACTTATATTTTAATGCCTTGTGAGTAGGACCATTGCTTTTTATTCTGTTTAAATACAATTTTAAGTGGTAATGCACAAGGTCGGTGTGCCCTCCTTTCTTTTCTTTTTGTTTCCCACTGGCTTCTGCCAGTTTTGTAAATGAGAAGATAAAAACAGGCACCTCTAGGTTAGAACTGTAAAGATTTTAATGAGATACAGGTGCATTATCCACTTACATGGAGGTTACGGAACGAGTCCATCCACACTGGCGTGGGGTTTACTGCAGAGCGGCGTTCTGAAGAGCTGATTTTTCTGCCTGTGGGGGAGAAATCCTAGCCAGCAGGATCTATGGGACCACAGCGATTTATCCGAGGCTTGGTGGTGACATCTAATGTAAAGGGGGGCTTTAATGGTGACATTTAATGTAAAGGGGGCTCTTATGGGGACATCTAATGTAAAGGGGGCTCTGAAAGGGCCGGATTCCTGACGAGGTCCACCGAGGCCAGGCCTCGGGGCGGCAGTGGATGCAGGGGTATTGGATAGAAAAGGTCCTGGACCGCCGCACTCCTTGAAACAATGTCTTTATTTAGCAAAAGAAGTTAAAAAAACAACCAAAAACAATGCAGTCAAAAAGAAGAAGTGGACAAAAGGAAAAAGGTGGCTGACATGTTTCACATCTCTTGATGCTTACTCGTAACGGACCGAAAGTTCGCGCAAACTTTCGAACACCGTTAAAGTCTATGGGACTCGAATGTGAGAAATCAAAAGTTAGAATTTTAAAGGCTTATATGCAAGTTATTGTCCTAAAAAGGGTTTGGGGACCTGGGTCCTGCCCCAGGGGACATGTATCAATGCAAAAAAAAGTTTTAAAAACTGAAGATTTTTCGGGAGCAGTGATTTTAATGATGCTTAAAGTGAAAGAATAAAAGTGAAATATTCCTTTAAATATCGTGCCTGGGGGTTGTCTATAGTATGCCTGTAAAGTGGTTTCCCGTGTTTAGCACTGTCCCTGCACAAAATGAAATTTCTAAAGGAATAAAAGTAATTTAAAACTGCTTGTGGCTTTAATGTAATGTCTGGTCCCGGCAATATGGATGAAAATCATTGAGAAAAACGGCATGGGTACCCCCCCAGCCCATTACCAGACCCTTTGGGTCTTGTATGGATATTAAGGGGAACCCCGCACCCAAATTAAAATAAGGAAAGGAATGGGGCCCCCAGGCCCTATATACTCTGAACTGACTGTAGATTTGTTCTTAAGTAGAATCTGTTGGATTTTGGAACAGGTATTTTTTTAAGCGTAGCTCCAGCCAAAAAATCTATTTTTAAGCTTTTTGGTGTCTGTGCCCCTGTTCAGAAGATTTCACCTCAATTTCTGTCCCAATGACAATTGGATTTTGAAAATTTGGGGTTATTAGGGAAACAAGGATTGGTGATAAAGCATCAGTGGAGACACCTTTTTCCCATATTAACTCTTACAGTAGAGAACTTCCCTTCCTAGGGGTAGATTTCCTCTCACTTCCTGTTGTCTCCCTCCATTTGTAAGTAGGAGTTGTATGTAAGTCGGATGTTTGAAAGTAGGGACTTGTCCTATATACTCTGCTGAAATTTGGGCCTTAGATGTTGGTGTTGCCACAACACTGTAAGCCCTCACAGTTACTCTTGGTGGGCACAGGAATGGACATTGCTGTGAAATATTAGATCAATAATTGAAGAAGAATGGGGTTTTCCTACTTTTTTTTTATTTTTTGTTTTTTTTTGTTTTGGTGGATGTAAATAATTCACAAAGGGAAATATATAAGGAACACCTCAAACACTAGAGATATAAGACAACACACACAAAATAAACACAGACACATAGATATCACCAATAAAATAAATACGTAGATACGTAATTTTTTTTATTTTTTTTTATTTTTTTTTTATTTATTTATTTATTTTTTTATATTTATATATATATATAAACATACACTAGGAAAAAGGAAACACATACACGATAAAACACGAAATAAATATGGAAAACACGATAAGCACATAAGAATATAAAAGAAGGAACACCCTAATAGGGAATAATTGTTATGGGAAGGGGCGAGAGGAGAAGGGAGGGATATTGATTTTTTTTTTCTTTTATTTTTTTTTCTCCCTTGTACTTGTCTTGTTTGTATCTATAAATGTGATGTACACTGTCTTCGACGGAAGTCGAATGTATATGTAAGTGATGTGAAGAAATATACGGAAAATAAAAATAAAGAATTATTCAAATAAAAAAAAAGATCAATAATTGTAATTACATGCCCCTGTTGAACAGGGGCAGAAAAATTGGGTCTTTGGTGGTGAAAGGTGTGGTGGTGTTTCCACTACACTGTAAGGCCTCACAGTTACTCTTGGTGGGCGCAGGAACGGGCCCTGCTGTTAAATATTAGATCAAGAATTGTAATTACATGCCCCTGGTGCTGGTGCAACCCTGCAACCCCTCAAAGATACTTTAGTTCAGTGGTTCTTAACCTTGTTGGAGGTACTGAACCCCACCAGTTTCATATGCGCATTCACCGAACCCTTCTTAATTGGAAAAATAAAATATGATTTTGCGTGTAATGGGCACAGTGGCTGCGTGTGATGGGCACAGTGGCTGGGTTTGATGGGCACAGTGGCTGCGTGTGATGGGCACAGTGGCTGCATGTGATGGGCACAGTGGCAGCGTGTGATGGGCACAGTGGCTGCATGTGATGGGCACAGTGGCGACAATTGATGGCGCAGAGGCTGCATGTGATGGCATAGTAAGGCTGCAATTTATATATATATTTTTTTTTTGCTAGTCAGAGAAGGCTCATTTAAAATAAAACAAAAAAATTTTTTTTATCTGCCATTTTATATTAATAAAGTGCTGGTCACCTCACCTCAGTCAGCCTCCTCCCCTCCCCCCAATCCAGCCATTTAATTATATGCTCTTAACAGGTTCTACTTACTTTAAACAAGTTCAGTAGTCTTTTTTTAGCACACTGTCTGCTAGGTTCAAAGTCCACTAGTCAGGCAGGCTCCTCGAGACTAGTCCTTGCTTTTCTAGTCCCCCCCTTCCGTGGAGTGACATCACGCCGCTGGAAGGGACCAAGAGACTCCTTCATAGGGGGAGTAAACAGGCTGCAGCAGACAGGAAAGGGAGCTGGGAGGTGACGGTCCCGGATGCAGGAGTGCACTCGGCACACAATTTGTAAAGTGCCGCTGGCCACGCTGGCGGCCGTGGCAGAGCTTCACCTGCAGCTGCGCCCCCCCCTCCTATACGAAATGGTATCGCCCAGGGCACCCGTCCGCCCCTGCCTTGTACCGGCGGCCCTGTATGACCTCCGCCGAACCCCCGAGACTCACTCACCGAACCCCTGGGGTTCGATCGAACCCAGGTTAAGAACCACTGCTCTAGTTGGAGCGCAGGAATGAGCCCTGCTGCAAATTATTGCAGCAAAAATTGTAATTACACGTCCCTGTTAAACAGGGGCAGAAAAATTGTGTCTTAGCCACTGGTGCCAGTGCCCAGAACCAACATTTTTCTTACAAGCTATCAGGATGATCATTGAGGAGGAAAAGGATAGTCACTCAGCATAACAGTCACCATCACTCTTCTTCTTGGTCAAATAGCCCTTACACCGCCTGGAGGTGTGTTTGGGGTCATTGTCCTGTTAAAAAATGAATGATGGTCCAACTAAACGCAAACCGGATGGAATAGCATGCCACTGCAAGAAGCTGTGGTAGCCATGCTGGTTCAGTATGCCTTCAATTTTGAATAAACCCCCAACATTGTGTCCAGCAAAGCACCCCCACACTATCACACCTCCTCCTCCATGCTTCACGGTCCATCCGTTCACCTTTTCTGCGTCGCACAAAGACACGGGGGTTGGAACCAAAGATCTCAAGTTTGGACTCATCAGACCAAAGCACAGATTTCCACTGGTCTAATGTTCGTTCCTTATGTTCTTTAGCCCAAACAAGTCTCTTCTGCTTGTTGCCTCTCTTTAGCAGTGGTTTCCTAGCAGATATTCTACCATGAAGGCTTGATTCACACAGTCTCCTCTTAACAGTTCTAGAGATGTGTCTGCTGCAAAAGGTGGCTACTTTGAAGAATCTAGAATATGAAATTTATTTTCAGTTGTTTCACACTTTTTTTTGTTAGGTATAATTTCCACATGTGTTAATTCATAGTTTTGATGCCTTCAGTGTGAATCTACAATTTTCATAGTCATGAAAATAAAGAAAACTCTTTGAATGAGAAGGTGTGTCCAAACTTTTGGTCTGTACTGAGAAATTACTTTGCGCAAGTTGGTTCCAGAGCAGACAGTTTGTTACCAGAAATGTGGAGTCCCAGTTTCTTTTACCATCTGGCTGAACCGCCAGTCTCCATTGATATACAGATGCGCCATTAAAGACCCTACACCCAGGATGTTTGGAGATGGGGCAAGTGAAAATGGTGTTCCCCCTGTCAGAACCATAATTGACCCCCCCTGATGACGACGGTGACAGTGTTGTCTTGGAAAATTCGGGGGCTACAGGACCCCCTGAACCGCACAATGCTGTTCTCTTTAATGAGGAAACGTTTGCACGCCATTTGTGCTGTACAGGAGACCCACCTCACGGATGACTCTGTGACATGTCTGAACTATCGGTGGGTGGGCAGAGCAAAATCGAGGGGTGTGAGTGTGCTGATACATAGTTCCATAGATTACGAGGAACTTGCCTCTGAGATTGATTCAGAGGGCTGTTATGTTTTTCTTTTATGCAAGTTGAGTTTGTTTAAATGTATTCTTGCTTTTGTGTATGTCCCCCCCCCCCCCCTGACACTAATCAGGTACTGAGGGCTCTGGTGGAGTTTCAGGTGAGGTACCCGGATATACCATTGTATGCCTTCTGAGATTTCAACTGCTACTCTGACCACCTGTTGGACAAGCATTCCCCAGGAGGTGGGGGGAGGGGAACGAACCGCACTGCTCTGCGGAAATTCATGGAGGAGGTGGGGTGGAGGGACCCATGGAGAACAGGAAACCCAGGTGTCAAACACTTCTGTTGTTTCTCCAAAAGTTACTCATCTTTATCAAGGATAGATTTATGTCTGTGTACACATGCAGCTGAACGATACATCATTGAGGCGACTTTTTCCCCAGAAGTGTATCGGATCACTCCCCATTGATTGTGACTTTGGAGGTGTGCCCTCCTTCTGTGGTAGCCAAGGCTCCATGGAAGATGAATGCCTTGTGGTTGAGTCTCTTCCCTTGCCATGAGCAAGTAGAATCCCACATTTTTAATTTTTGGCGCATTCATGCCACCAGCGAGAACATGGCCGCAACTTGGGAGGCCTTTAAGGCTGTCCTGAGAGGACTCTTTATCACTGAAATTCAAGCCATTAAGAGGCTGACAAATGCTCAGAGGGAGGGAATGGAACAGATGGCAGAAGACCTGGAGGGCACCTTCATTGCAGACCCGACTGATGCTAACAGGGAGGCATGGCTTTTGACGCAAGATGCTTTGTACTGAACTACAGCCTCGGGCGCGCAGAGGAAGCAGTTCTTTCAAACACACAACGAGACGAGACTTGTTTGTGTGCTGAACATGGAGGGCAGCTGGAATATCTGATATCTATATCCAGACTGATAGACAGCAGTATATGACGGAAGCAATCGGAGTGTGGGACGTTCCGTTACAGTGGTGGCTAGCAGCGGGACGCTTCCTGCAGTCGGGGACATCCAACCTCCACCTGGATCCAAGGTTCGGATAGCAGGAGAGGAGAGATATAGATACCAGCCGCCATGAAAGAGAAATTCGGAAGGAGGTTGCAGATACAGCACAGAGGACCAGTATCAGAGCAGGTCCTGCTGGGATGGTCGGATTCTGTACGCTGCGAACTCTGGAAGGAAGCGCTAGCCCGTGATCAGCGACACCAGGGAAAAGTTCTCCCCTCCAACCGGGAAAGGTACTGGTCGCAGTATTGATTGCGGGTGCTGTTGTTAGGAGAAAAAACACACAAGGAACAGACAGCTGAATTAAGCAGGCTGGTCTGGGCAGAGATAGTGGAAAATTGTGTAGCGCTATGGCATATGTGAAATTCAAAACCACTAATTGCTCCTATAAAGAGTGTATAATAGCAATAAATTCACATGTAAATTCCTGCATGGAATCGACTAGTACAATGAAAAGTATATAAATAAAAGTCCAATATGTGTAATAAAGTCCATATAGACATATCACCATGTGAATAAAAATGAGGAAAAATCTTGATGATGTTCCAAATATATATATTCAAATGAAATGTAAGTGATCACCACCACCGATAAGGATAAATGGAGGCTTACCAGAGCTGGTGGACTTGAGCTGACATATGTCACTACAAGTCAGATTAGGCTTATAGTACTAATAATAGTACACAGGATCAGGTGATGCAAACATCCAGGGCCTTGGTTCAGCTGTTAGTTCAGATATACCGGTATGATAAGAAAGCCTTTGATCCATATAGCTCCATATGAGCCGGGTAATTCAGAAGAAGCAAGGGAAGAAAGATAGCCACATAGCGTAATCCAGTAAAAAACGATATATTTTAATTGAAATAAAAGTCAAGTACACTCACATGTATCCTGATATAAAATCGCATGGTATATAGGTTTGAGGCGGCAGTGGAGACGAGAAAAAACACACAAGGAACAGACAGCTGAATTAAGCAGGCTGGTCTGGGCAGAAATGCAGTTGGATGAGAGCTACAGAGCCCTTCGGTGGCATGTATACTGCTAACCTCTGCCCAGCACTGATTTTCTGGGTTCCACGGACAGGAGATGGTGAACCTCTACCCCCAGACACCAGTTGCAGAGACGGGATTTGATAGACTTTTCTGCTGAGGAAGAACAACCTGAGGAGCCTCCAGCAGAAGAGCTGGTATCAGGGCCACACTTCACTATGCTCTGCCCATCACCAACAGCAGTATCTGTGGAGTTGCAAGGAACTTCCCCAGCTAAAGCGCTGGTCACCGGACAGAGGGTTCAAGACCTCTGCCCCACCCCTGTGGCAGTTCTGGAGGCTCAGGGTGAGAAGGTGGTAATCACTTCCCAGCAGCAGATACAGGGGGAGAAGGGAGAGAAGGTGTGCATCGTCCCTCCCCAACAGTTGGCCAGGGTGGAGAACATGGTATTTCCTCCCCAGCAAAGATCCGTGCATCTGGGAGACAGTACCACAGACATGTTGTCCCAGCCGCCAGATGAGGGAACAGAAAAGGAAGCAGCCAGCTTACCTCCCCAACAGTGGCGGCCCGTCCATAGGGGGCGCCCGGGCGCCGCCCCCCCCCCCTTTCCACATGAGTGTATGTTATTGTGGCCAGCCTATTCAGATAACCGGACATTGGGCACTGATTATCTGAATAAGGACAGCTGGTTGGCTGTGCGGAAGTGCCTATCAGAGCCAGCCTAGCTTTCCCAGTACAGCCCTTCAGCTCCCGGATGTCTTATTCTCTGAACGTAGTGGGCTACGTCCCTTGGATAAGACTGACGGCCGTCTCAGCCAATCAGGTTCACTGATTCTGGTTATCAGTAACCTGATTGGCTGAAGTGTCATCGAGGGCGGCAGAAGACATCAAGGGACCGTGGAAGGAGGATGGCGAACCTTAGAAAGGTAGTTGCCGGGCGGGGGGGGGGCAATCTGACTGGCAGCATTTTACAGGGCACAGTGGGGACAATTGATGTGGGGACAAGTGATGTGGGCACAGTGGGGACAATTGATGTGGGCACAGTTGGGAACAATTGATGTGGGCACAGTGGGGGACAATTGATGTGGGCACAGTGGGGGACAACTGATGTGGGCACAGTGGGGACAATTGATGTGGGCACAGTGGGGACAATTGATGTGGGCACAGTGGGGACAATTGATGTGGGCACAGTGGATGGCATGGCATGGCACAGTGGCTGCGTTTGATGGCACAGTGGCTGCGTTTGGCATGGCACAGTGGTGACAGTTAATGGGCACAGTGGTGACAATTGATGGGCACAGTGGTGACAATTGATGGGCACAGTGGTGACAATTGATGGCACAGTGGTGACAATTGACGGCACAGGGGCGACAATTGATGGCACAGTGGTGACACTAGATGGCATGGCACAGTGGCTGCATGTGATGGGCACAGTGGCTGCCTTTGATGGGCACAGTGAGGCTGCAATTGTCTTTTTCTTTATCGTACATCACGGGACACAGAGCGGCATTCATTACTATATGGGTTATATGGAGTACCTTCAGGTGTAGACACTGGCAATCTCAAACAGGAAATGCCCCTCCCTATATAACCCCCTCCCATAGGAGGAGTACCTCAGTTTTTCCGCCAGTGTCTTAGGTGTTAGTCATGGTTTAGCTTGCCTCCACATCCTTGGGATTAGGTGAGCTAACCGGTTCTGTCCAAAAAAGCCTCAGCGCTAAAGTGGTCAGTAACCGGACCCCAAACCCTTGGGGTATAGCCCATAATGCTTTTCTTTTTAGAGAGCTGGACCCTGGGCCCAGAACTTAGAAACCTTTGGGTGCCTAATGTTTCTGTTGCCAGAGTGCTATATGGGCCCAGGACAGTGGATCCTTCATAGGAACCCAGGGCCTGAAGGTCTAGACATCCCCACCGAGATGGGGGAAGATTGGGCCTCTTGCTTGGCAAAGTCCTGCGGCATGGAGCAGGTAAGTGAGGGGAAAACTTGCGGAACTTGGTTCTTAGCAGGTTTTTTCTGGGGGGTCACAGGGGACATGCCTAAAGTTATGCACTGCATCTGGCAAACTAGTCACATATCATAAAGATAGGATGGCTCTATATGTATTATTCCCCATAAGATGTGACCTCCCTTGTAGTGTTGGAAAAGCATTGAGTGGGGCCTGTGTTATATAAAAATATATGTGTGTGTCAGAGAGCTGTGCTTACCTGCAAGCCTCCAGGCGATGCTCCATTCAGTCTTCCTCCTCACGGCCTGCAAAGCAGGCAAAACGCTGACCTCCTCATGGCTGCAGTTTGCTGGAGCAGAGAGGTCCCTTCCTCCCAACCCCACCCCCCCCCTGTCGGGAGGGGCATTTCCTGTTTGAGATTGCTGGGGGGGAAGGGCGGGTCAGTGGCTTAAGGAAGGGGCGGCCCTTCCTTGTTTGTTCCATATAGCTCATTCAATACTTTGGAACTGAGGAGGAAAGACCAGAACGGCAAGCACGGGGCGCCGAGGACACACAGTGGCCAGAAAGAATATTGCAGTCTTCAGAAAGACTGTTTTCAAGCCTAGGAATAGGCTGTTTCTTTTCCATCTCATAGTTTTTCTTGCAATACTACTCAGGGGGACAGAATGTTTTTTCTTTCCTAGATTTGAAAAAAAAAAAAAAAAAAAAGATTTTTTTTTTGAAAACAAAAAAAAAAAAGAGAAGTGTCATCTAGGGGAGAGGAAGCATTTTTTATCCCCCAAACAGGTGTTTGGGCATTTAACTATTTATAAGTCCCAGGTACCAATAAGTAGCAGGTGTACCTCGGTATTGTACCATGGCATCAAAAAACAAGGGTACAAGAGGTGGGGATTCCCCCAGAGAGTCTGAGGTCTCGGACAATGCTATGCCGCTGCTTTCCCCACAGGGAGCCTTGGGGCCATCGGGATCTGGGGCTGGAGCTGACGCGGGTCAGTCCAACCCTAAGATGGTCACGGAGGAGGTATTACTCACCTCTTTAAAAGAGATGCAGAAAAGCATGGGTAAAATGATAGCCGCAGCTATGCGGGGCAGTAAGCGGAATAGATCTCCGTCGCCCGAGCGCGGACCCTCAGAAGAGGAGGTCCTTTCCTCAGGGGAATTGGACGACCTCTTGGACAAGGACCAAGTAGGTTCAGGGATCGAAGATCCGGATACAGAGGAGTCTGGGGCAGTCTCCCTGAGGGAGAGCTGGTGGATTCAAGGATTGTCGGACTTGGTCCATAGGGCATTCAACTTGCCAGTACCAGATCTCCAGGTATCGACGGTTTCAGCTTTGGGTTCACTGAGGGCGCCTCAAAGCAATGCTGTGTTTCCGATCCATCCTCTATTAGAGGGAGTTTTGTTCCAAGATTGGAACAAGCCAGATAAGATCTTCTTACCACCTAAGAAGTTCTCTGTCCTATATCCTATGGAAGAAAAATTTTCCAAAAGATGGGCTACTCCTGCAGTGGACGCAGCCATCTCATGTGTTAACAAATCGTTAACATGCCCTGTAGAAAACATACAGGTGTTCAAGGATCCAGTTGATAAGCGCTTGGAAGCACTACTTAAGAACTCCTTCACTACTGCAGGGGCAGTAGTACAGCCAGCTGTGGCTGCGATTGGGGTCGCTCAAGCATTATCGGATCAATTTAAGCAGATGCTTAAACTTATTCCTGCCCAGCAGGCAGAAGAATTTTCGGATGTCCCTAAGGCCATATGTTTTACGGTAGACGCAATCAAGGATTCTATCCAGCAAGCGTCACGTTTATCGTTATCCCTTATCCATATGAGAAGACTCTTATGGTTAAAAAGCTGGGAGGCTGAGCCCCCATGCAAGAAGCTCCTGGTAGGGTTCCCCTTCCATGGAGGACGACTCTTCGGAGAAGACCTAGATAAATACATTCAGACCATTTCAAACGGCAAGAGTACTCTCTTGCCAACTAAGAAGAAGGTTCAGGGGCCTGCGTTTAAACGACAGTATTCCCCTGGGCAGGGGCCCTCTAATGCCAAGCAGTATCGACGGCCTCCTGCAAAAGCAAACTTCGGCTTCAACAGCAAATCACAAGGACAGGCTGTTAGAGGCAAAAGGCAGTGGTTTCGCAAACCAGCAAAACCAGCCCCCAAGCCAACCTTATGAAGGGGCGCCCCCACCCACGAAGGTGGGGGGAAGGCTGCGACTCTTTTCAGAGATTTGGGAAGCCAGCATTCCCGACGAGTGGGTACGGTCTTCCGTGGCCACAGGCTACAAATTAGATTTCCTAAGGTTTCCTCCTCCTCATTTCCAGGAGTCGAGGATTCCAAACGATCCGCCTCGGATTCCGGCCAGCCTGGAACAGGGGCTGGGTTTCTACTCCAACCTATTCATCATCCCCAATGGAGATGTCAGGCCAATTTTGGACCTAAAGATGGTAAATGCATATCTAAAGATCCGCTCATTTCGGATGGAATCCGTGCGGTCAGCAGCTGCCACACTCCAGAAGGACGACTTCATGGCGTCCATAGACATAAAGGATGCCTACCTTCATGTTCCAATTTATCAGCCACATCAAAGATATCTACGCTTCATGGTGGCTTCGCGTCACTTCCAATTCGTGGCGCTTCCCTTCGGGTTGGCTACGGCCCCCCGGGTGTTCACGAAGGTCCTAGCTCCGATCCTAGCCAAGCTAAGGATCCAAGGGGTCACGATCCTAGCATACCTGGACGACCTCCTAGTCATAGACCACTCGTCTCCCGGCTTGGAGCGAGCAGTGGCCCTCACGGTCCAATACCTCGAGAGGTTCGGCTGGGTCCTAAATCGAGAAAAGTCAGCTTTCCAGCCCACAAGGCAGTTGGAATATCTCGGCATGAGATTAGACACAGAACAACAAGGAGTGTTCCTACCTCTGAGGAAGGTAAAAGCCATCAAGGAATTAATCCTACTGGTTCTAAGCAAGAAAGAACCGACTATTCGCCTATGTATGAGGTTACTAGGCAAGATGGTGGCCACATTCGAGGCGGTACCATACGCCCAGAGCCACACTCGCATCCTACAGGCAGCCATCCTGTCAGCATGGAGCAGAAGGCCACAGGCCTTGGATATCCCGTTGCCGCTCTCATCAAGAGTCCGACAAAGTCTGTGTTGGTGGTTAGACCCTCAGAATCTACTGAAAGGGAAGTCTTTCAGCCCAGTGGCTTGAAAGATAGTGACCACAGACGCCAGCCTGACGGGCTGGGGAGCAATTTTGGATGGTTGCACTCGCCAAGGTACTTGGGCAAAGCCAGAGAAGCAGTTGCCCATCAACATCTTGGAGCTCAGAGCTGCTCGACTAGCCCTCAGGGCTTGGACGTCAAAATTGCAGGGGTTCCCGGTGAGAATTCAATCAGACAATGCCACGGCCGTGGCATACATAAATCACCAAGGGGGAACCAGGAGTCAAGCCGCTCAGAGAGAGGTGAGCTTGATTCTCCTATGGGCAGAGGCTCATGTGCCCTGCATATCGGCAATATTCATTCCAGGAGTGGACAACTTTCAGGCGGACTTCTTAAGCCGCCAGACTCTATGGCCGGGGGAATGGTCTCTGCATCCACAAGTCTTTCAAGCACTCTGCCAAAGATGGGGAGTGCCGGACGTGGATATCATGGCATCGAGACTCAACAAGAAACTAGACAGGTTCATATCCCGCTCAAGGGATCCGATGGCCTGCGGAACCGATGCGTTGGTTTGCCCTTGGCATCAGTTCAAACTTCTTTATGCGTTTCCCCCGCTCCAGTTACTACCCCGCCTGCTGCGCAGGATCCGGGTGGAGCACATACCAGTCATCCTGGTAGCTCCAGCATGGCCCAGAAGGGCATGGTACTCACTAATCTTAAGGATGGTAGTGGGAGACCCTTGGACTCTTCCTCTACGGCCAGACCTGCTATCGCAAGGTCCGATCCTCCACCCTGCCTTACGGCATCTAAATTTGACGGCCTGGAAGCTGAATCCCTGATTCTCAGGGGTAGAGGTCTGTCTCAGAAAGTAATCTCTACCCTAATCAGAGCCAGGAAACCGGTCTCTAGGGTGATTTATTACAGGGTCTGGAAGGCCTATGTAGGCTGGTGTGAGTCCAAGCGATGGCTTTCTCGCAAATTTACCATCGATAGAGTATTAAGTTTTCTCCAGCTAGGAGTGGATAAAGGATTGGCATTAAGCACAATCAAAGGACAGATTTCTGCTCTGTCAGTGTGGTTTCAGCGGCCGCTGGCCACCCACTCGCTGGTTAAGACCTTCCTTCAAGGGGTCTTACGTATTAGACCTCCAGTTAAATCCCCGCTTTGTCCGTGGGATTTAAATCTTGTTCTGTCAAGTTTACAGAAACAACCGTTTGAGCCGTTGGCTGATATTCCTTTGGTTCTACTGACAAGGAAGTTAGTATTTTTGGTTGCCATAGTTTCCGCAAGAAGAGTTTCGGAGCTGGCGGCCTTATCCTGTAAGGAACCATATCTTGTTTTTCATAAGGACAGGGTCGTTCTCCGCCCTCATCCTTCCTTCCTACCGAAGGTCATATCCAGTTTTCATTTGAACCAGGATTTGGTATTACCATCCTTCTTCCCTAAACCTACTTCCAGAAAGGAAGGGTTGCTGCATACCTTGGATATTGTCAGGGCCATGAAGGCCTATCTTAAAGCTACAAAGAAGATCCGGAAAACAGATGTGCTGTTCATTCTACCGGATGGGCCCAAGAAGGGGCAGGCAGCTGCAAAGTCCACCATTTCTAGGTGAATTAAGCAATTAATCACTCAGGCCTACGGCTTGAAAGGGTTGCCTCCTCCAGTATCATTAAAGGCTCATTCTACTAGAGCCATGGGCGCCTCCTGGGCAGCACACCACCAGATCTCTATGGCTCAAGTTTGCAAGGCGGCAACCTGGTCTTCTGTCCACACGTTTACAAAATTCTACAAGTTGGACGTAAGAAGGAATACTGATACTGCCTTCGGGCAGGCAGTGCTGCAGGCTGCAGTTTGAGACCCTCGGATTCCGGGGGCTCCTCTTTTTTGAGTTAAATTTAAAATTTAAAAATTATTTTTCTCAACTAAGTTGGATTTATTATGATTTGAGTATATCTCTAAATTAAATCCTTTTGTCTTGGAGATGTTCTCCCTCCCCTCATTGTAAGCATTGCTTTGGGACATCCCATATAGTAATGAATGCCGCTCTGTGTCCCGTGATGTACGATAAAGAAAAAGAGATTTTTAATACAGCTTACCTGTAAAATCTTTTTCTTGGAGTACATCACGGGACACAGAGCTCCCACCCCTCTTTTTTGAGGACCATTTTGGGAGGCATACTGCTTGCTACAAAACTGAGGTACTCCTCCTATGGGAGGGGGTTATATAGGGAGGGGCATTTCCTGTTTGAGATTGCCAGTGTCTACACCTGAAGGTACTCCATATAACCCATATAGTAATGAATGCCGCTCTGTGTCCCGTGATGTACTCCAAGAAAAAGATTTTACAGGTAAGCTGTATTAAAAATCTCTTTTTTTTTTTCATTTGTTTGCGCCCCCCCAAAAAATTTTGAGCACCAGCCGCCACTGCTCCACAATGGCAGCTGCACAGTTTGGGTATGGAGAAATCCAGCCTCCTTCCCCAACAGTTAGCTGGAGTGGATGATGTGGAGTCCCCAGCAGAAGTGCAGGCAAAAGGGCAGAGCGCCGCTGGCCCCTGCCTAGCACATACAGTGTCTCTACAGCTTCAGGAAGCTGGGGTGGTCGGCTCCTCTGCCCAGCAGCAGACCCCCCCCCCCCCCCGGAATGTTAAAAACCACCCAGCTGAAGCGCTGGCAGACGGACAGAGGGTCAATGACCTCTGCCCCACACCTACTGGTGTTAACTACTCCTTGCAGCCAAGATTGGATGTCATGCGGACAGACTATGTAAGTTCACTTTGTCCGACTAACGCATGTCCAGACCAGGTGGGGGTCTGGGACCTTGTTAGTCGACTTTTGATGGGGGAGAAATGTGACAGACTCACCCGGGACATTCCCGAACCATCTTATGTCTAAAATCATCATATGTCCACTAGGGGCATAGGATGACTTAGAAGTGATATCTTGGACGACCTGAGATGGGATTATTTAACTATTATCCACAATATATTCCAGGATATCTGTAAGAACCATTTACAGGTTGTTGATTCTGAACTCAACGGGTTAATTGTAAGGCCTCGTACAGACGACCGGATCTATCCGCTGGGATTGATCCGCGGATCAGTTCCAGCAGATAGATCCGGTCGTGTGTACGTCCGAGCGGACATTTCCCAGCGGATACATATTTTTTTAGCATGCTAAGAAATCTATCCACTGGAATCCAGTCCAGCGGACTGATCCGGTCGTCTGTACAGACTCACCGGATCAGTCCGTCCGCTCCCCTCCCTCGCATGCGTCGTAATGATTCGACGCATGCGTGGAAGTATTTACCTTCCAGCGTCGTGCACGTCGCCGCGTCATCGTCGCGGCGACGGCGCGACACGTCACCGCGGATGTATTCCGCGCGGATTTCGAATCTGATGGTGTGTACAGCCATCAGATCCAAATCCGCCAGAGGATTTATCCGCTGGAAACAGTCCGGCGGACCGTTTCCAGCGGATATCCTCTCGTGTGTACGGGGCCTAATGCCGCGTACACACCATCGTTTTCTGCGATGGAAAAATGCGACGCTTTATGTGCTTTAAAAAAACGTCATTTTTCAAACTTCAATTTGAACAACGACGTAGCATACACACCATCGCTTTTTCACAACGCTCTAGCACAGCGCAGTTCCGTCAATCACGCACGACGTCACTATAAAGGGTCGTTTCCATGCGGAAGACGGCCTCTTTTGCTGATATCGTGTTGCTGCGTGTTAGTAAAAGTTTGGTGAGATACGATTCGTGATTTTCAGTGACTGTGCTTTAAATTTCGTTTTCTGTCGTACAGTTTGTCTATTTGTTGTCGGATCTGTGATACAGTGCTTGTACTAAGGACGTATTTGTTTAGGCATTACGTTTGGTGTGCACGGTGCTGTTTAGCAGGTCGTTCTTCAAAGGCCATTCTTTACTTCAGGGCGTAATTTTTAGTCTGATCTGATTTGACGACCGTTTTCTAGCCATGTTGCGGGTACGAACTCGTCGCCGAGATCGTGCTGTGCTTGTTGTTAGGATGTGTGCTGCATCCCAGCGACGGTCCATGAACAGGGTGAGGAGGAGGTTGTGGACCAAGAACTGGTTGCTACGCAGGGACCAGTTCTCTCATATGCCTCTGCTGCGGGAGATCCGAGAAAATAACCCTGATGATTTCAGGAATTTTCTTAGGATGTCTGACCCCGTATTTCAGCAGCTTTTGGCTTTGGTGTCGCCATATATCACCAGGCAGGACACCGTTATGCGGGAAGCCATCACTGCTGAGCAGAGGCTAGTTGCTACGTTGCGCTACCTTGCAACAGGGAGAAGTCTGCAGGACTTGAAGTTCTCGACGGGCATCTCCCCCCAGGCTCTGGGCCTCATAATCCCTGAGACCTGTTCGGCCATCATTCAGGTTCTTCAGGAGGACTATGTTAAGGTAAGTGGTGTTCTTTCAATGGTCAAACTAATTCACCAAAAAAAAAAAAAAAAAAAACTTTTCTAATATGCTCAGAATGCTCACTTTGTCTCTATGTATGCTGTTCTACACAATTAGTAAAGCCCTACATGTTTATTTAATTTAGCCAACCTGTCCATCATTCTATATGTTGTGGGCAAACCCACCTAGCATAGTCCCTATATTCCCGTTTATTTGTGGCCTCCATTGTAGTGCTGCATTTTGTGTGTCCCTATATTCCCGTTTATTTGTGGCCTCCATTGTAGTGCTGCATTTTGTGTGTCCCTATATCCCCGTTTATTTGTGGCCTCCATTGTAGTGCTGCATTTTGTGTGTCCCTATATCCCCGTTTATTTGTGGCCTCCATTGTAGTGCTGCATTTTGTGTGTCCCTATATCCCCGTTTATTTGTGGCCTCCATTGTCCAAACCCCCCCCCCTAGATTTTTGAAATACATACTAATAATTATTTTTCTTATTTAGATATTTTTTGGGGGGTTGTTTCTCATCTCATCTTGAGCCCCACTCCCCCTAAATATATTTTTTCAACATCAGAGGGGGGTGATTAATATGCTTAATTGTTCACATGTTTTTTTTTAATACTAACCTTTTTTGTTGAATTGTTGGTGGGATCCCTTGTAATTTTAGCTATATTCTGTTTAAAATCTTTGTTCTAATGTTTTTTATTTTTTCTTTCTATCCAGTTCCCCACCACGCCACAGGAATGGCAGACTGTGGCAGCGGACTTCTCCCAGCGTTGGAACTTTCCGAACTGTGGAGGAGCCATTGATGGCAAGCACATCCGCATTGTGCCCCCACCCCATAGTGGATCCCATTTCTTCAATTACAAGGGGTTCCACAGCGTTGTTTTGATGGCGGTGGTCTCTGCAAATTACGAGTTTTTGTACGTGGATGTTGGGAAAAATGGCCGGATGTCGGACGGCGGTGTCTTTGCGGAGACGGAGTTCGCACAACGGCTTCGGTTGGAGGACCTAGGATTGCCACCTGCGGAGGAGAACGAAGAGGGTCTGCCCTTCGTGTTTGTAGCAGATGAGGCTTTTGGTTTGGGTCCCCACCTCATGAGGCCATTTCCCGTACGCACCCTCACCCATGAGAGGAGGGTTTTTAATTATCGGCTGGCCAGAGCAAGACGTGTGGTAGAGAATGCCTTTGGAATCATGGCCAGCCGATTCAGATTGTTTTTAACAGCAATAAACATGGCGGAATACAAGTGGAATTATATTATACTATCTTGTTGCATTTTGCACAATTTTTTGAAAAGAAATTCTCAAACGTACCTGACGGTATTGCCTGATGAGGCTGATCTTGTGGCTCCGGAGCCGGGACATCAGGCTAGCCATAGAGGCTTGGCCCCCCAAACCGCACGTGCAGTGCGTCAATCCTATGTGGACTATTTTATGGGGAGGGGGGCCATTGCAATGCCTGATCTTGTTTAAAAAAATAAATTTTCTTTTTGTTTGATGAAACAGTGTTTATTTGTTTGATTTTAGTTATTTGT
Organism: Rana temporaria; assembly: GCF_905171775.1. Lineage (NCBI taxonomy): Eukaryota > Metazoa > Chordata > Amphibia > Anura > Ranidae > Rana > Rana temporaria. The sequence continues at coordinate 379,907,604 of NC_053489.1, read as the reverse complement.
AAGTTTTGGGGGGTAATGTTTCTTTTTCGTAGGTTCTCATCCAGCCATGTGTTTGGGATGTAATAAATTCCCATGAGTGTTAAATCTTAATAACTCTACAAATATGCCTGAGTAATTGAATGAGTCTGCATTGATACCAATAACTACACACAAATTGTTTGGAGTCCAAAATGTTATTTATTTGTTACTTTTTTTAGTTTTGATTAGTACAACAAATCAATATTTTTATTTTTTTGGTCTTTTTTGATTATTACAAAATATAATTTCTTTTATTTATTTTTTTGGTCTTTTTTGATTATTAGAAAATATAATTTTTTTTTTTTTTTTTTTGGTCTTTTTTGATTATTTAAAAATATAATATCTTTTATTTATTTTTTTGGTCTTTTTTGATTATTACAAAATATAATTTTTATTTTTTTTTTTGGTCTTTTTTGATTATTTAAAAATATAATATCTTTTATTTATTTTTTTGGTCTTTTTTGATTATTACAAAATATAATTTTTTTTTTATTTTTTTTTTTTTTTTTAATTCAAGGAAAAAAGAAAATACACCAAAAATTAAACCCTCCCCAAAACATTAATAAAATTTTTAAGCTGCCGTTCCAGCGTCTTTGCTTTGTGACGTATTTCACGGCAGGCCAGACGTATGTCCTCAACTTGGGCCCTGCAGGTGAGAAACTCGCCGATGAGGAGCTGGGCACTATACGTGTCCAGTCCCTGACCAGCCCGATTTCCTCCTGAAATGTGGAACCAAAACATGTGTTAAAAGATTGTATGCCTATATCTATATTCACAGAAAATGTGGTAGATGTTACTTTACCGGATGTTGAGGCAGGTTCCTCTTCCTCTACATCCCTCGGGGGTGTGGCTTGATTGGCTTGTGCCTCCTGCCTTTGTGCTTCATTGTGCCCTACAAGATTGAAGAAAGGGAAAACATGAGGTTCAACCATTACGAGCGGCCTGAAATAACACCCAAAAAATAAGAAATGCTAAACAAAAGGTCACTATTGTTGATTTTTTAACAATTATCAATAAAATAGACCAATATTTAATCCATTCACAAAGTAATGTCAAATCAGTTAACACAATTTTTAAGTTTACATATGTAAGCTAAACAAGTCTCCCCTGGATCTGCTCACCCCTGTGTGTGACCCAACATAGGTTGTGATTGTGACAAACAATTGTGCTACTGAGTACACATGTTCAATAAAAAAAGGAGTAGCAAACGCTCCTTTTTGTGAATCTCAAGGTTTTTACGTTTCTTCTAAAATAAGCTGAAACACATTTCCATCTATTCCTAGAATTGAATACACCTTTTTTTTAAGTCCCAAAAATGTCACAACTTTCATATTTGTGTCGACTAATTGGTCATAGGAGTCGTCGTTCATTCGCCCACAATTCATAAATTTACGATTTTTGTTCAGATACAGTGCTTCAACTCCCCTTTGCACATGCAAACTAGGCATGATGCCATTTCTCATTAATATGGTCTTGGATTATTGAAAGTCACCGAATGAACGACGACTACGACGACTGCATCATGCGTCCACATTCATAATATTCATTTTATGGTCAACCTGGCACAAAAAAAAAAATGGCACAAAGAACACACAAAAATAATTAAATACACATGGAAAAAACTTACTTCTTCTTCGAATCACCTTATTAATTCGGTAAAGTTGGTGGGGTTCCCTTTTTTTCAAATCCGACCACCTTTTGCGCAGGTGCTCTCTGCTCCTGGTTTTCCCAAACTTCCGCTGGAGCCTACGGATGACCTTCTCCATAATTTGTGCTTTTACTTTATTGGGATGCATGTAGGGGCCATGCTTGGCATCATAGTCCTCCCTCCTCAATATGGTGACCATCTCCACCATTTCATTAAAGCTCATGTTGGAGGCTCTGCAGCGGAATCTGCGGCGTGTTTGGGCCTGGCCTGCCTCCTGGCTTGAGCTGGAATACACCTCCATGTTGTCCATCTTTTCTCCCTCACCAAACGACAGAGAAGGGGCGTGGAAAGGACGATACCGAACGTCAGGGGCGGGGTGTCGTGCGGAGCGTCACGCGTGCGTAGTGTAAAAGGGATGGGACGTGTTTGGAAACGGCCTGCATAGTCTGTGGAAGAAGTCGTAATTCCCGATCTTTCCTAATAACGACGAGACGTAAGTTTTTAATTCCGACTTTATTATAGTGAATAGGGAATGAGTTTGTGGGCTAGTTAGGGGAAGTAAGCTAGTGCCTTTAATTACATTATGTTTTGGCTTCTGTTTCATGTGCAGAAAGAATGGATGCCTTCAAGGATGCGGACTTCCTCACAGACTTCATCCAAAAATGGAAGGAACATCCAGTTCTGTGGCAAACCAAAAGCACACTAAATAAAAACAAAGATGCCAGGGAGAAAGCTAGACAGAGCATGCTTGTTTTTGTGAAAACAAGGGTCCCCAACGCCACAACAGCCACTGTGAAAAATAAAATCAATTCCATCAGGGGCACCTACAGGGCCCAACGGGTCCAAGTCCTGGCCTCAATGAGGTCTGGGGCTGCAGCTGACTCCATATACAAACCAACCCTGTGGTACTATAGTCAGCTGCAGTTCCTGGACGACCACATTGAGACCAGGACATCCATGTCTACCCTTCCCCCAAGAGGTAGCTCCCAGCTTCCCAGCAGCCAATCCTCCAGTCTTCCCTGCAGACAAGAGCAGACAAGCTCGGAGGAAGAGGAAGAGTTCCTGGAGGACCCCAATTGTGAGCCGTGGAGAATGGTATGTGTTTTTTGTTTGAATTTAGTTAGTATATGACAAGTATAGTAATAATGGTAAATGTATGTTACTATTGTTCTAAATTCTATGTGAATCTCGTAAGTTTAGGGATAGGATCAATAGTCAGTAGTGGGAAAACATGATGGGGTCAAAATGGGCAAATTAATAATGTTGATGAAGGAGTGGGTGGCATTTTCAGATAGGCCAGTAGGGGGGGAGTAACGCAATACACCTGCAAGGGGTCCCAGATGGAAGACACCCTTTTTTAGTACTATCTAGTTGACACTAAATTGATTAAATTAATTTTTGGGGAAAAGGCCACTTATTTACTAAATTAGGCATGCAACAACCCACATAATTCCAGGGGGACCATGTCTGAAGGTGTTTAAGGGGCCACATAATTAAGGATGGCGACCCTGTGTGTAATATATATTGACATTCAATTTGCATCACTCATGATTGTAAAAATGTGTGTGATTAATGACAAACACAAATAACATATGTTCCTTTTTTTCATACACAGGCAGACCCAAGCCAGGAACAGCCAGGGCCCACAGGGAGCCAGGAAGAGACAGGGCCCACAGGGAGCCAGGAGGAGCCAGGGCCAACTGCAAGGCAGGAGGTGGCAGAGCCCACTGGGAGCCAGGAGGTGGCAGGCCCCAGTGGGACCCAGGAGGCACGCCGGCGGGATACCATCTCCCGGATCCCTCCATTCCGCAATCCCAATAAACGGCTCAGGAGTATGCGACAGATGGAGGAGGAGACCCAGGGCCTGCTTCGCCAAGCTACTGCAGCCATCCGAGAGCCACCCAGTGAAGTTGAGGGGTTCGCAGCGCTCATTGCAGCCAAGCTGTACAATCTGGAGCAGAGCCAGCGTGTGCGCTGCGAACTCCTCATGTTCGAAGCCATAACCATGGCATCCCTGGGGCAGCTCGATGACGACACCCACATTGTGCGGATTGCTCCTCCTGTCCTTGCTGCTCCTCCTGCTCCTGCTCCTGCTCCTGCTCCTGCACCTGCTCCTGCTCCTCCACCTGCTCCTGCTTCTCCACCTCATGAGGCTGCTATGGCTCCTGCCACCTCATCTCCTCCAGGAACCCAGCCCCCAAGGACTCGGGCTACCGGGAAGGCTGCAGGGAAGACTGCAGGGAAGGCTGCTGGGAAGAAAAGGGCGAAGAAATAATACGGTGCCCCTGATGGAATTTTTATGTGGACTCACAGGCTGTATTTGTGGCTTCGGGGACCCTTGTTTTAAAAAAAAAACAAGCATGCTCTAAAGTGCTGCCTACCCTGGCATCTTTGTTTTTATTATGTTGTGTTTTTGGGTTGCCACTTTTTTATTTTCTAAATTTTTATGAAGACTAAAATAAAAATTAATTTTTCAGCCAAATTTCAACATGTTTCTTTATTGTAGATTTGAGAGATCAGTATTGAGTGGGCAGACCCATAACAAAAAAAATAATGCAAACATTAACAAGGTAAAAAAACATGCTTGTGGGTGAGTAAACTAAAAAATTAGGTTGTTGCAGACACTTCACACACTCCTAAATAAAAACAAAATAGAGATTACTAATCAAATTGGTGACAAAATTTTTTTTTAAAATAAAAAGGTGGACCAATATATATATTTAAAATGTTTAAGATGGAAGATACAAATAAATAACAGAACACAAACATAAACATTATCAAACAAGAAAGAAACTAATTAAAAGCTTGTCATAACTATGCAACAAGATCAGCCGCAACAAACGTCCATTTCTGGGTAGCAGTTAAAAGCAGGGGTTAAAGAAGCGCTTTCTTTTCTTGTCTATAAGCTGAAAAACACCTTAACGAATGTGCTGATTCCATTCTGAACAGTCGTTTTACATGAATGAGCGCTGCCGTCTCCTAACTTGCTTCTGAGCATGCGCGGGCTTAAATCGACGTTTTTACGTACACACGGTCAATGTTTAGAACACAGAAAACGACGTCGGCCAAAAACGACACATAAAATTGAAGCATGCTTCAATTTTTTTCTGTCGTTTTTTAGAAGACATAAAACGACGTTTTTGCCCACACACGGTCAATTAAATTGACGTTTTTGAAAATGACGTTTTTTTCCATCGCAGAAAACGATGGTGTGTACGCGGCATAAGAGTGATTCATTCATCATGTTGGGACACATACTGTTAGATGCTAATTGACCCGGCTATTGTGTGAAGATTTCCTGTGTTTACACTTATGATAATGTGTATTGTATAGCAGGTGAGAGGAGACGGGATGTCTACCTTGAAAGGTCATATCTATGAGTCACCTCGTCTGGGTAAATGATTAGCTCATTATAGCTCATGTTAATTTATGTTCTGGTTACCTCCTCTTTAAACTGTATATAAGGATGTATTCTTGGTTGTATTAAACATTCCATGTTCAGCACACAAACAAGTCTTGTCTCATTGTGTGTTGAGGGCAGCTGGAATATCTGATATCTATATCCAGACTGATAGGAAGCGATATATGACGGAAGCACTCAATCGGAGTGTGGGACGTTCCGTTACAGGCGGTAATGCGGAAATTTGGATTTGGGGACGGGTTCATTCAGTGGGTTCAGCTTTTATACTCATCTCCGGTTGTAGCCATTCGGGAGGCGGGTAGAATTTCCCCCACTTTCAACTTACATAGAGGCACTAGGCAGGGCTGCCTTGTCTCTACTCCTATTTGCCCTAGCCATTGAACCCCTGACTGCCCTTATTCGAGCTAAACCCCGCCATACAGGATTCCAGTATGGAGACCTTAAGGAGAAGGTCATTGTGACGAGATCCTTTCTCGCCCGGTTCTGCTCTCCTGACACTCCTCTGCTACCAGTGAGTCAGCTTGCAGATTGAAGCGTCTGATGGTCCAGTCATCCAAGGTTCCGGGATCCGAATTACAGCTATGTGCCATTCGGACCCATTAAGAACAAACACCAGGCAGGCTGTATGTAAGTTCCAACAGGACTCTCTATTTTCAAGTACACAGCACACTTTTATACAGAATTTGGTACATCCCACCCCCAACAACCGCTTTCCCATTGGTCAATTGTAAAGTATGCAGTCTTCACTCAAGTCCTCCTTGACCATGCAAATGAGGACTTGAAATTGTCAACAGGGATTGGTCCAATAGCAAGCTATAGAAAGACTTGTGTATTGAGACAGAAGCCCCAGGGGGTAATCAATGTACACAATAACCCGGTCTACTTAATTACTACCTCTGAGAGGTTACATTATTTTAGACAATAGAATGCTAATTCAATACAGCTGACAGGAGGCTTCTGACCTTTAGAACAATACAAAGTCCCTTAGCGTAAACACATACATCTTCAAACATACATTCTAGATTCAATTAACCTTCAATCCATAGTTTTTAGCCAGACGGAGTGTCTCCGACACCCGCTCTTAACCTGCAGAACATAATAAAAGGTATTTCTCTAGCTGGTTCCACTTAGCATTTCAATAGCCGGTGTCCTTGCATTGAATGTCCCTCTCCTGTGTAACAGATGTCAAGTAGAAACACTTTAATATCTCAAGATCCATGACATTACTTCCCCTGGGAAACAGTCCAACAGCCGCAGTGGGACCCAAACGGGTCAACTCGAGGATGTTGGAAAAGTAGTCTTAAGGTTCCAGGACTGTCCGCTGGGATGACCCATCTGCCTTCCTGTTTTGAGGTCCTGGCCCATAATCGGACGGCAAGAGGCTCACATTCAGTCCTCTCCAAAAGCCCCTGTCCCGGCTAGGTCTGTCACACATCTCCCCCTTTGGCAGGAGACTAACACTGGGAGAGATCCCAATTCCGGTACCCACCCAGTACCCCAGATACCTTGTCCCAAACAGAGCATTACTCACCCAGCCAATGTCTGCCTCTCTCAGAGAACACGCCTGCCGCTGGGGAGAGGCCTGGACTGGCCCTTCTCCCTGGAGTCCTTTCAGCCGCTGGAGAGAAGACAGGGTGGCTGGGCTCAGTTCATCATGCTGTTGGGGACCTGGGCCAACTGGCCACCATTCCTGGGGTATACCAGTGGAGACTGAAGTCCCATCCACTGATGCTAGGTGAAAATCCCCCGGTGCTTGCAAAGCAAAGCCGACATCCTCCTGTCTCAGTGCCACACCATTTTCTGGGGTTGTGTCAGTGGAGATCGGAGTCCCATCCACTACCACAGGAACCCCCTCTTCTGTTAGTTGAGAGCAGAGGCCCGGGGCACTCTGCTCTGTTGCCAGCTCTTCCGCTGGGCTGCTGTGAGTGGAGACCACAGTCCCATCCACCGATATCTGCTCAAGCTGTAGTGGTGTGTAGCAGCCAGTAGCATCCTGCCCTGCTGCCAGTGATTCAGCTGGGAGTAACAGCTTCACTACCTCAGCTTGTTGCTGGGGAGGGGGGCCAACCGCCCCCGGCTCCCTGGAACTCCACAGTTGGTCCCAGTGCTGGGCAGAGATGGCTAGCATTCTGCCCTGTTGCCAGCACTTCTGCTGGGGGTGCATAATCCATAACATCCTCTGAACAGTCCATACATTCTGTAATCTGTGGCTGGGGAGTGATCGCCATCTTCTCACCCTGAGCCTCCGGAACTGCCACAGGAGTGGGGCAGAGGTCTTGATCCCTCTGTCCGGTGACCAGCGCTTCAGCTGGGGAAGTTCCTTGTAACTCCACAAATACTGTCCTTGGTGCTGGGCAGAGCACAGTGAAGTTTGGCCCTGATACCAGCTCTTCTATTGGAGGCTCCCCAGGTTGTTCTTCCTCAGCAGAAAAGTCTATCAAATCCCCTGTCTCTACAACTGGTGTCTGGGGATAGAGGTTCACCATCTCCTGTCCATGGAACCCAGAAGATGCTATGGGTACTGAGCAGAGGTTAGCAGAGCTCGGCCCTGCGGTCAGCACTTCAGCTTTGGGAATGGCAAGCTCCCGATTTTCCACTGCTGATTCATCAGCCAGGATTTCATCACTGTCAGCTGATATTTCCTCATAGTCCCAGGTAAAGGGAACCTCACCCTGCTGCTGAGTGGAGTCTAGCAGCTGTTTGTAGGCGATTTCCAGTTCCCATTCCTGAGCGGCCAGGAATTCCAAATCTTCCTGTAACCAGTGCACTTCCGGGACATTCAGTCTTCGCTCTCTGTGCTCCATTATTTCCTCCCAACGCCACTCCCGATCGCTCCCAAAGTTGGGATCCCTGGACATCCTCCAATACAACAATCCCAGGCCATCATAGTCAAAGCCTTCCGTGGGGCTGTCATCCGCTGACCACGGGCACTCTTGGACTACATACCACCGGAGGGCTCTGTAGCTCTCGTCCAACCGCATCTCTTCCCGGATCAGCCTGCTTAACTCTGCTGTCCACTCCTGCTTTGGTTGTTCCCCCAATAACAGCATCCGTACTTCATACTGTGACCAGTACCTTACATGGATGGAGGGGAGAGCTTTTCCCTGGTGTCGCTGCTCGCGGGCTAGCGCTTCTTTCCAGAGTTTGCAGCGGATCGAATCAGACCATCCAAGCAGGACCTCCTCTGATACTGGTCCTCTGCGCTGTATCTGCTTCTCTCGCAACCTCCTTCTGAATTCCTCTTCCATGGTTACTGATATCTGTACCTCTCCTCTTCTTTCATTTGGTGCTGCTTCTTTAGGCGTTGTCACCGATCGCCGTATTTCTGCAATTCTCAGCTCCTGTTGCCGCTCTCGTTCTCTCTGTTGCCGCTCTCGTTCTCTCTGTTCCTGCAGCTGGATGTCTCTAATGGTATTCTGTATGGCGGTCTCTGATGGGTTAGCACCATATAATGCCAACCGCTGTTGAACTCGCTGCTGGAACAAGTCTTCAACTGACCGGGGTCCTGCATCACCATCCCTCTGATCCATCTCGGCTAGCGTAATGATCAGGGTGGCCTTGTTCTTCCCACCGGTCTCTCCACGGCTCTCAAGCAAGTCTTTTAGCATGGTTTTCCTCCAGGCTGCATAGCTGGTCATTCATGGTGGTGGTTTGGAGTTGTCCCAGTAACTGGAGAGCAAATCCCACCGCTGCCAACCAATGTGACGAGATCCTTTCTCGCCCGGTTCTGCTCTCCCGACACTCCTCTGCTACCAGTGAGTCAGCTTGCAGATTGCAGCGTCTGATGGTCCAGTCATCCAAGGTTCCGGGATCCGAATTACAGCTATGTGCCATTCGGACCCATTAAGAACAAACACCAGGCAGGCTGTATGTAAGTTCCAACAGGACTCTCTATTTTCAAGTACACAGCACACTTTTATACAGAATTTGGTACATCCCACCCCCAACAACCGCTTTCCCATTGGTCAATTGTAAAGTATGCAGTCTTCACTCAAGTCCTCCTTGACCATGCAAATGAGGACTTGAAATTGTCAACAGGGATTGGTCCAATAGCTTGGATAGAAAGACTTGTGTATTGAGACAGAAGCCCCAGGGGGTAATCAATGTACACAATAGCCCGGTCTACTTAATTACTACCTCTGAGAGGTTACATTATTTTAGACAATAGAATGCTAATTCAATACAGCTGACAGGAGGCTTCTGACCTTTAGAACAATACAAAGTCCCTTAGCGTAAACACATACATCTTCAAACATACATTCTAGATTCAATTAACCTTCAATCCATAGTTTTTAGCCAGACGGAGTGTCTCCGACACCCGCTCTTAACCTGCAAAACACAATAAAAGGTATTTCTTTAGCTGGTTCCACTTAGCATTTCAATAGCCGGTGTCCTTGCATTGAATGTCCCTCTCCTGTGTAACAGATGTCAAGTAGAAACACTTTAATATCTCAAGATCCATGACAGTCATGCTATATGCTGATGACACCATGCTGCTCTTTGATGATACGTCCACCTCACTGACAGAGGCCATGAAGGACGTGAGGCAGTTTGGGGAGTACTTGGGCCTAGTTATTAACTGGACCAAGTCCTCTCTGCTGTTATTGGACCGTGACCCTTCCTCATCCCCATTGACCATGCAGGGTATACTCGTGTCCACATCCTTTAGATACCTTGGCATCCAGGTTACCGCCTGCCTGCTGGACTATGTTAATCTCAACCTTACCCCCCTACATAATCGCTGTTGAGACAGAGTCAAGGTGTGGAGTAGGCTAAAGCTCTCTCCTGCGGGGAGGGTGAATCTGATAAAAATGATCCTTATGCCACAACTGTTATATGTGCTTCACAACTCCCCTATGGTCATTCCCTTGAAGAAATTTAGTATTATCAATTACATTTTTAGGTCGCTTATCCATATAATAAAACCCCCTAGAATAAAACTTGAGCAGCTACAGCTACAGCACTCAAAAGAATGCTGGTGGAGTGGCATTGCCCAATCTTTGGCCGTAGTACTTGGCTTTGCAGATGCAAAATATTGCACGTGTTGTACGCCCGGAGCGGGACTTGGACTTGGACTTGAATTTGATGGACTCCTCAACCCGCCTACTCAGTTTCACGACTGGGGTGGGGGGTGAGGCCCTAAAATATAAGTCTAATAAACTTTTCCCTACGTATGCTCTTATGCAGATTTGGAGTAAGGTCAGGACGCTCCAGGGAGTGACTGGGTTCACCAAATACAGCTCTATTTGGGATAATCAATATTACCTGGAAATAGCAAAATTACCATATGGTCTGAAATGGAAACAATACTGTCAGGATCAGCAGCTAAGGTGACAAGACATGTAGCTACACAAAGGAACCGAGACCAAACTAAGGATATATATATATTAAGTGATATTTATTTACAGTAAACATACACAGCAACCAGTGAAAACATAAACCACTCCAGCAAACAAGAACAACTAATAAACCTAACAGCTATCTATATACAATATCTACAACATAAGGGAAAAGGCAACAGGGATGCAAGGAAAGGGACACGGCTGGGGACAAGAGCATAAAACAAGGCAAAAAGGGTGCAGGATGGATCAGGACAAGGACAAGGGCAGGTTTTTAGGCACAAGCTGGTAGCAGACAGACAGGAAGGGACCAGAATCGTAACGCACTGGGGGAAGGGAGGAGCAGCCTTAAATATCCACCTGGCAGCTGGAGCCAGTTGTGGCTTATCAGAACCTGCTGGCTTCTGGGAGACACCTGCTGGTGGACACTGGAACTGCAGCAAACAGCCCAGAGCAGGATAGTGCCACCAGCAGGTGAACTTAATCCTAACAAATATGGTGTGTCGCATATGACTCATATATTCAGGGATGGCAAACTGAGATCCTTCCAGGAACTCAGGGAGTCTCTAAGCACTTCTATTACCTGCAGCTCAAGCATGCGGTTGACGCTCAAAGGGAGGCAGATATTTGGACCTTAGATTCTACATCAGTTTTCAATTACTTGTTTGAGGTGACTACTTATACAGGGTTTATTTCCTGTTGCTATGCCATGCTGCCGAACCTCTTCCTACATGACACCCCCTCAAAGGCAGTGTCTCAGTGGGAAGGTGATGTGGGGGCATTTGAAGAGGAGCAGTGGGAGGAAGCCCTACAGGCGGTCCCTATGTGCTCTCTGAACGTGGTGCAAAGGCTGTCACAGCTATATATACTCCTAAGGGTACACTACACACCGGCTAGACTAGCCTGTATGGGGATAACCACAGATTCCACCTGCACCAGATGCTGTAGCGACCATGGGTGACCGCATTCACCTTCTGTGGCGATGCCCTAAATTGCACCTGTATTGAATGAAAGTCATTGACACTCTTAATGGGGCTTTCCAGGTCCAGATACCTTTTAGATCCTAAGATTTGTTTGCTGGGGATAATAGATGGCCTCCAGGTGGAGGATATCTCTAAGCAAGCCATTGGACGAGCTCTGTTCCAGGCTCGTATGATGATTTTGAGACACTGGAAGTCCACTGACCCGCATACAGTGCAGGAATGGATTACACAAATGGGAGTTAAGCCCCATACACATGGTAGGACTTTGTCAGGTCACCCGTAGCCAGGTGACAAGTGCACCCCGTTGGGGTCAGGGATGTGCCTCAGGGTAGTGAACCCTATAGCCGACTGCTGCTATCAGGGAGGAAGCGCGAACCCAAGATCACCCAGGGCGCTTGTCTAAGACCCAGCTTTGTGTTCACCAGAGCCCCTAGTGGTGAGGATGGCCTTCGCCGCAGCTGGATCCAGGTCACGACCCCTGGGATTCCCTAGGTCACACTCCGCAGGGAGAGAGGGGAAGCAGCAGGCAGGACAAACGGTAGTGATGGGTAGGCCGAGGTCAGGGCAACAGGCAGACAAGGGTAACCAAGAGACAGGTAAAAGGTCAGGGGCACAGGCAAACAGGAGGAGTCAGGGACAAGCCAAAAACGGTACACAGGAAGACAATAGTAGCACACTGCAGACAGGAACTTAAGCAAAGCAACACTGTTGAACAGCACTGCAGACCTGTAGTGCAACAGTTAATATAGACTTCCTGGGATGGCCTGGGTGGGGCCATACAGGAAGAGGAAGTGATAAAAAGGGAACCAGAACAGGGTCAGGCCTCTAATGAACAGATGGAAACAGGTAAGCTGAGAGACTACTGCATATTCATGACAGTACCCTCCCTCTTACGAGGCCTCCCTCTTCCCCGTCTGGGTTTAGAGGGAAATTTCAGATGAAACTTCTTCAATAGACGAGGTGCAAAGACCTCTGATGCAGGGACCCAAGACCTCTCCTCAGGGCCAAAGCCTTTCCAATGAACGAGGTACTGAAGAGCGCCTCTACAGAGCCGGGAATCCAGAACTTGACTGACCTCGTATTCCTGATTATCCTCAGAGACTGGCACCATGGTAGGGAGAGGACGAGAGAACTTATTGAGGACTAAAGGCTTCAGAAGGGAAACATGGAAGGAGTTAGCGTTTTTGAGGCTTTTGTTCAAAATGGATGGTGCACTGGCTAAGAAACCCCCTGCAGGCCTTGGAGTCTCCAGAAAAACGGATTGGAGGCTGTAGCTTTAGTGAATGCGACTCTGCGACTGGTGCGACAGGCGCAACCGCTGGTTGTATTTGCAGTTGCAGGTTCGGGGTTCCCAACGAGGTCTGAAGCTGATCAAAGCGGGAAGCCAGATCCTGAAGGAAACGCATTACCTGAGCCTGATTAGCTTCATGCGTCTCGAGTCTGCGAACAACGCCCTGTAATGGATCGTCTGCGGGGAGCTGCACATCGGCCGGGTTCATGGCTGTTCAAACTGTCCGGTCACCCGTAGCCAGGTGACAAGTGCACCCCGTTGGGGTCAGGGATGCACCTCAGGGTAGTGAACCCTATAGCCGACTGCTGCTATCAGGGAGGAAGCGTGAACCCAAGATCACCCAGGGCGTGGAGTCTAAGACCCAGCTTTGTGTTCACCAGAGCCCCTAGTGGAGAGGATGGCCTTCGCCGCAGCTGGATCCAGGTCGCGACCCCTGGGATTCCCTAGGTCACACTCCGCAGGGAGAGAGGGGAAGCAGCAGGCAGGACAAACGGTAGTGATGGGTAGGCCAAGGTCAGGGCAACAGGCAGACAAGGGTAACCAAGAGACAGGCAAAAGGTCAGGGGCACAGGCAAACAGGAGGAGTCAGGGACAAGCCAAAAACGGTACACAGGAAGACAATAGTAGCACACTGCAGACAGGAACTTAAGCAAAGCAACACTGTTGAACAGCACTGCAGACCTGTAGTGAAACAGTTAATATAGACTTCCTGGGATGGCCTGGGTGGGGCCATACAGGAAGAGGAAGTGATAAAAAGGAACCAGAACAGGGTCAGGCCTCTAATGAACAGATGGAAACCGGTAAGCTGAGAGACTACTGCATATTCATGACAGACTTTTTGACAACAAACTTCAAAGTCCTACGGTGCAAAGTCCTATCGTGTGTACAGAAACACGCATGCCCAGAACCAATGTTAAAATCAACCAACAATAGCAGAAGTTGACCAAAGGGTGGCGGTAAGGAGCAGAAAAACCATGTGATGTTGGGAAAGTTTGCAAAAAAGTCCTGTGGGGTGCTCGGCCAACTCCCTTCAAACAAAAATCCACGAAAAGTTTGTTTGAAGTCTGATCGTGTGTATGAGGGTTTTCACTCTGTCTGGAAAAACTTAAGAGCAACAATGAATTTCGACGAACAATCGAACAGGCAATGTTCGAGTCGAACATGGGTTTGAGTCGAACGCAAAGCTCATCCCTACTCTTGAGGTGATGAAAAGTCACTGTAGCAATTATAAACCACCTATTGCATACTCAACCAGAATGAGTGATTCACTATAGAGGATCACTCTTCAGGTGACGGGCAGCGCCACCCACCCCTACATTCACACAACCTGTAATACGGGAGCTTTAAATCAAAGCATTCCAGGGGAGGCATCAGTCTATCTTAATCCTAAGTGCAGAATACAACAATCTTTATATATTGGATGCACAGCACCTCTATTCATTAGGTTTATGTACTTTTAATTGTTTTCTACCTGTGGAGGCTTTGGAGGGATTCTGGTGGTCTTGCATGCATGTGTTCTCTGCCATATGTAGTAAGTTGCCTTACTTGATATATTTTCCTATATACATGTTGTTGGAAGGCAACATGGTTTAAGATATTTCAGACGTTTTCTTTCTGTTTGATACAACCAGATGACTTAACCATTTGCTAACCGCCACACTTACACATATACGTTGGCAGAATGGCACAGGCAGAATGGCAGAATGGCAGAATGGCACAGGCAGGCAAAGGGGCGTACCTGTACGACCCTTTGAATTTGCTGCCTTTTGGGCGCATGCCCGCAGGTCCCTCAAACTCAATGTTTTCCGGCGGCCTGTGATTGCGGCGAGGAGAGGCAGAACGGGGAGATGTAAACAGCAACATGACAGGGATCTACTGCTCCTTGTCATCAGGAGCAGTGATCTCTGTCATGTTGTAGTGATTCCATCCCCCCCACAGTTAGAATCACTCCCTAGGACACACTTAAACCCTTGATCGCCCCCTAGTGTTAAACCCCATCCCTGCCAGTGTCATTTATACAGTAATCCGTGGCTATTTGTAGCTCTGATCGCTGTATAATTGACAATGGTCCCAAAATAGTGTCAAAAGTGTCCGGTCTGTCTGCCATAATGTCGTGCCTACCCACGTGGTGGGTGCCTACCCACGTGGGTACCTACCGGAGCATGATGGGACGGTGAGGCCTATATAAATCGGATGCAAGGCGCGCTTCCATCATTGCAGCGAGAAGAGGCGTCGGGTCAACATCGGAAGAAGGGAGAAGAAGATGACGTCACAGAAGACCGTGCTGGCTGCCTGCTAGTAATTGAGCTAACACACGAAGATAGCAGGCATCCAGCGCTGAAGGAGAAGGCACCGGACAGCTGGAGAAGAACCGGGGTGCGCCAAGTCAACAGCGGAGAGCGGCGAAGATAGAAGAAGACCCCCGGAGAGCGGAGAAGACCCCCCCGGAGAGCGGAAGAAGAAGACCCCCCTGGAGAGCGGAAGAAGAAGCCCCCCCCGGAGAGCGGAAGAAGAAGCCCCCCCTGGTATTAGAGCTAAAGAAGACAGGGGCGGCCTCCGGAGCAGACTAATAAATGATTTTAAAAACCCTTGTGTTGTGTGTTTAATAACTATCACTTTGCCTCCAGGTGAATGGGTAGGGGTACGATGTACCCCATATCCATTCACTTAGGGTGGGGGGCCGGTATCTGGGGGCCCCCTTATTTGAGGGGACTCCCAGATTCCGATAAGCCCCCGCCCGCAGACCCCGACAACCAATGGCCAGGGTTGTCGGGAAGAGGTCCTGTCCTCATCAACATGGGGACAGGGTGCTCTGGGGTGGGGGGGCCCGCAGTGCGCCCCCCTGCCCCAGAGCACCCAACCCCCCCATGTTGAGGGCATGCGGCCTGGTACGGCTCAGGAGGGGGGGGGCGCTCGCTCGTCCCCACTCCCATTCCTGGCCGGCCGGGTAGCGTGCTTTGGATACGGGTCTGGTATGGATTGTAGGGGGACCCCCTACGACGATTTTTCGGCGTAGGGGGGTCTCCTTACAACCCATACCAGACCTAAGGGCCTGGTATGCCCCTGGGGGGGGAACCCATGCCGGTTTTTTCTTTGAAAATTGGCATGGAGTTCTCCCTCAGGAATGCATGCCGAGCGACGCTGTAAATTTATTTTTTTTTTTTACCCGGCGCGATCCACAAAACTCGGCGTAACGTAACTTCGCGCATGCGCAGTACGGCCGGCGCGGGAGCGCGCCTCATTTAAATGGGAATCGCCCCCTGATGAAGAGGAACGCCTTACGCCGGCCGGATTTAAGTTACACAGCCTGAAATTTCTAGGTAAGTGCTTTGTGGATCGAGCACTTAGGTAGAAATTTTAAGGCAGTGTAACTTAAATGGGATTTTTTAAGTTGCGCCGGCTTTTTGTGGATATGCCCCTTTATTTTTATGCTTTATATTTTATTATTATATTTAGCAACGGTGCGATCTGCTGCACACATCTCAAAAAAAGGCCCACACCAAAGACTTTTGGAATAACACGCACAGACAGCAGCGCCCTGCACATGCGGTGTGATGCAGTCAGTGTGCTGCCATTAAGCTGGCCCCTGGAGGGCATCCTGCCTCGTTGGAGATGTGCCTCCTCCTCCTCCTCCTCTCTCCTATCAGGCACCCACGTAGAGTCAGTGACCTCATCATCCCCTCCCTCCTCATCAGTGGAGCAAACCTGGTAGTTTGCTGCAGCTGGGGGAACATGACTGCCAGTTTGCACACCCTCTCTCTGGGCTCACGTTACTGCCTTCCTCAAGCTGGGTACTATCATCAGAGCCTTCAAAACGCTGCGCATCCTCCTGCAGCATGTACCCAACACTGTGGTTAAACAGTTCGGGGGACTCCTCAGGACGTCATGGTGGGGCTACAGAAGGAGTGATTGATGCTATTGGGCTGAGGGAAGAGGCCGCTTTGGCAGACAAAGTACCCTGAGGCTGGGTGGGAGAGGATGAGGACGGCTTGGTCATCCACTCTACCAACTCTTCAGCATGTTGCGGCTCAACACGGCCAGCTGCTGAAAAAAGGACAAGCGTGCCCCACGGACACATGCTCATGGGGATGCACCGTGTCCACAACCAGCACTGTTGCCTCTAGACACAGAGCCTGCTTGCCCTCTTTTATTGGCCTGTGTATATCTGCCTCTCCTTGTTGGCCTTCCAAACATACTTTATTTGATGTATTGGAATAGGTAGGTACACAAGGAATTGTCTGCAGTCAGCTTTAGCTGCACACTGTGGCCAGTATACAGTACACTGACTTAATATCCTGCAGGTTAGCTCAATCAACTGCCTGTATTATCAGTAATAGAAAAGCAATAGTCTGCAATGAGCTTTACGTGCACATTGTGGCCAGTATACACTACACTGACTTAAAAAAAAATTAAAGATTAATCAATGAATTAATAGTTAATTTCCACAGCCCTAATACACATACATACATACATACATACACACACACACACTGTATTCAGTTTAGCTAGATCTCACTTTAGAGTGTTCCTTTTATTCTCGCTGCAGTATATTAAGTCAGTTTAGTGTATACTGGGCTCAGTGTGCACGTAAAGCTCACGTCAGACTATTGCTTTTCTATTACTGATAATACAAGCAGTTGATTGAGCTAACCTGCAGTTTCTTAAAGTGGAGTTCCACCCATTTTTTTATGTTTGTCTGTGCTGCATGCTCTAATCTCATAGTGTTCAGAATGGACAATTTTTATTTAATTTGTTGCTTGTAAATACCTTTATTTTGTAGTCCTTCATTACTTCCTCCTCCTTATTTGCCTAGGCTATTTGCAAGGGTTTCTGGGATAGGCATCATGTTACCCAGTAGTCCTTGCAAACCTGACTGAAACCTATTACATTGCTTGTGCACTGAGCATGTGCGAGATATGCAAAGCTGAAATCCAGGAAGTCATACAGTCTGGCTTCATGATGCCCACGCTTAAGATGGCCACGGTCTATTTCTAGATTATAAACTATCTAAATGCTGTAACAACCTAACAAAACGGACCTTAGTTTACAGACTAACTTTACTAGAATACATTAAGCTTGTGTATTACAGGGGTATTTATATTTAAAAAGTGAAATTGTGGGTGGAACTCCCCTTTAAGTCAGTATTGTGTATACTGGCCACAGTGTGCATGTAAAGCTCACTACAGACTATTGCTTTTCTATTACTGATAATACAAGCAGTTGATTGAGCTAACTTGCAGTTTCTTAAAGGGGTTGTAAAGGTTTGTTTTTTATTTTCAAAATAGGTTCCTTTAAGCTAGTGCATTTCACTTACCCTTACCCTTAGTTCACTTACCCTTTCCTTCGATTTCCCTTCTAAATGTTTTTATTTTTTAGCTGAATTTCTCACTTCCTGTTTCTCCTCATTAAACTTCACACCATCATCCGAGTGGTGTTAGTCAGCCAGAACAGCTTACTGAGCAGCTTATCAGTAATTTCCCTTGAGGGGGCGAGCAGGACGCCCACTAACACACCGCTTTTTTCTCGATCTGCAAGGAAGGGGGCGAGCACGACACTCCACAGCCTTGCATTACTGTGTGGAGTTACAGACAGAAGAACAGGAAGTGAGGATTTCTAAGAAGAAATAAAAAATATGAATAGAACATCTTTGATAGTCTGGTCTCAAATAGTTGCCGACACCCCTGATGAACAGAAAAAAATGGAGAATCCCCCAGGGTGGGGCTTTTTAGGCAACGATAGTACAAGTAGTCATAGTAGATACAAAAATATGTAATAGTTTAATAGTAGCAAAAGGTATCAAAACAATATATGGTAAACATGTATAATACAATGGTTTAAAAACAACACATTATTGGGGTGTAGTTGGAAAAGAGTGAAGAGTCCACAATATAAATACTGGGCCCAACGCAGTTCGGATTTCCTTCTTCAGGGACCGAAGTATGTGTGGAGTCAGAAAGTGTAACAAACAACTTTTCTAGAAAAAATAAATAAATAGCAATGTGTTGAAAATAATAACATACAAAGGAAAAAATTATATATATTAAACTGGCACAGATAAGAAAACATCATACCACCCAAGACGTTTCAACGGCTCAGCACACCCCTTAGTAGGACGTCGCAGTCGGGACGCATGGCAAACCTCAGATGGTGAGGAGAGGAATGAGGACTGGCATCTTATATCAATCACAAAGTAGCAAGACCTTTGGCCCGAGGTGTCACAGCGTAAAAAGTTTATTTGGTTGTTATTTGGTTGTTGGTAGTTTCCTCCTTTACAAACCAATTCGAACCTGGCTGCTTTTGTAGCACTCACGACAGCAGAAATTAAGAAATTACGAAAACCACGCAACACTAGACAGTTTGCTTACCAATCTAATGAGGCACTAGAGAAACTTAAAGACTGTCATTCACTCACCATCAAGCCCTCCGATAAGGGGGGCAACATCGTGATCCAAACTAATGATCAATACAAGGCTATGTGTACAAAAATCCTTTCCAACCGGGATTGGTATACTCCCATCTCCACATCTACCATTATAAAGTTCGAAACAGAATTTTATGCTCTAGTGGATGGAGCTTTCTCCCAGGTATGGGAGTTTATCCGCACCAGATACCCCAAAATTCCAACTTTCTACTGCTTGCCCAAAATCCACAAGGATCTCACAAATCCACCGGGCCGTCCCATTGTATCCGGCAGTGGCGCCCTAACGGAGAATTTGAGCATCTTTGTCGATTCACACTTGAAACCCTTTGTAACGCACCTCTCATCCTATATTAAGGACACCATCCACCTTTTAAACAAAGTCGAACATCTTAGAGTGTCTCCAGGAGCACTATTGGTAGCCATCGACGTGGAGGCCCTGTATAGCTCCATCCCACACCCCCTGGGCTTGGCTGCTATACGGGATGTTTTACTTCCCATCTTCCGCGCTGATCGGAAGCTTGGGGAATTCCTCATTATGGCCTTGGAGTTCATACTCTATCACAGTGTCTTCACGTTTGACGGCTCCCACTTCCTCCAGGTGCAGGGGGTAGCGATGGGGACCTCCTGTGCCCCATCGTATGCCAACCTGTACCTGGGGGAGTGGGAAAAACTATTTCTGACCAGTAACCCGGTAGAACCATTTATCCATCTCGTATCTGGATGGTTCAGATATATTGACGATGTCCTTATGATCTGGGAGGGATCGACTGAGGAGCTCGAGTCATTCATGTCTATCATGAATTGCAACGAGCTGAACCTAAAGTTCACAGTGTCCTCCAGCGACTCTCAAATCCCCTTTCTTGATGTTACCCTACTCAAAAACCCTGATGGGTACATATCAACAGGGCTCTACAGAAAACCCACGGCGGGTAATACAATATTGCACGCTTCTAGTGCACACCCCACATCTCTGATAGGATCAATACCCTATAGTCAATATCTATGCCTCAGACGCAATTGCTCTACCCAGGAATCCTTTCTACGGGAGGCAGCTGGATTACGTGATAGATTACTGCATAGAGGGTACTCGAAAAAAATCCTCAAAAGATCATTTCAACGGGCCAACGGACAAATTAGGTCACACCTATTGGTGCAATCAGGCAAGAAGTCCCCTGTTGGTAGTGATACTACCAGACTAATCACTAAGTACCACACTCAACATCAACAAACGAGAGGAATCTTCAAACAATTCTGGCACCTACTCTCCTTTGACCCTCAACTCGGTCCCTTTGTACCAAAAGAGCCAGCGATAACTTATCGACGGGCCTGCTCACTCAAAGACCACCTTGTGGCCAGTGAGTTCAAGGACAACTTCAGGAAAGATCCTTGCAAAAGGAAGGGTACCTTCACCTGTGGGGGCTGCTCCATTTGTCGATACATCAATATAGAGCGAGATATTGTATTACCCAATGGTCGGCCTTACAGACCGAGACACTTTGCTAATTGCAAGACATTTGGCGTAATATACTTACTCACTTGTCAATGTAACAGGTTTTACGTGGGAAAAACCAAATTACCATTTTTTAAGCGAGCTTCCCGGCACCTACATGCCATGCGTTCGGCCAACCCAGATTTACCACTAGGGCGCCACATCTTGTCTCAACATAATGGACTTTTTTCAGGGGTTAAATTTTTAATCCTCGATAGGATCCATCCAAGCCCCAGAGGTGGGGATTGGAACAAGATCCTTTTACAACATGAAACTCGTTGGATTGCCGAACTAGAGGCTAATCTTCCACCGGGCCTCAATGAGCAGATCAGCTTTAGGCCTTTTTTGGAAGGTTTCTCCTCCGGGGGATGTGAAAAAGACTGATTAAGACTACTCTATACTACGGGGACCTTTTGTCACCTATTGTCCCCATTCGTAACCCTTTTTATTATTATCTTTATTTCTACTCTGTCAACTCCCATGTCAGTATCACATACTGAATGTTCCCTGTATTTATCACTATGCTCATGTACCCTTCTGCATACCCCCCAGGGACTTCGCTTTCTAAGCGCAGTTTGGCTCGACTGGCATCCCTTTTATTGTCACTCCTTAGCTAGGCGCACGTAAGCAGTCTGTCCTCTTTCTATGGGAGACGGCTTTTTTTGACCTGGTCCCCTTGCACCTTTTGGTGTCTCTGACCGTGGGTCGATACTTGCGCCTATAACAGGGGCAGGGATCACACAGTGGACAGTATCATGCCCCTGTTTTTTCCTTATTGCCCCTGGACCTTTTAGCCCATGTGTCCTTATTTTTGTATAATTATAATATCCCTATAATAAAAATCCTTTTACATTGCTGTCCCTTCAATTTCATGGTTGAGCATACCTGTATATTAAAACTACTGTATATACAAACTTCTACTTGCACTGAGCAGTATCTGTGTTTACAAATCACTGTATATACAAACCTCTATTTGCATTTAGCAGTTTCAACACATCAATCCCCTTTCTTTACTATGCCCTCCCTAGCTGACCTTTTATGTACTTATCTCCCCTTGTACCAGCATCGTTTATTCCCTTCTATCATACGTCTCTTGCATACTCCCTAAAAAAATAGCTAACTCGTTTGCATATCTCCCACCCCTGTGTCAGGTGATGTCCCTTGCCGTTCAGCTCCTAACGGCGCTGCGGCGTGCCTACGTCATTCGCACTGTCAGGCGGCGAGTGTGGGCGGAGGTGAGAGAGCAGGACGTATCTTCCGCCCTCTCTCTCTGTCCCGCCCACTGCATATCATACGTAGTTGCTTCTCGATGCTGCGGCGTGCCTACGTCATCGCGCTGTCAGGCGGCGAGTGTGGGCGGAGGTGAGAGAGCAGGACGTATCTTCCGCCCTCTCTCTCTGTCCCGCCCACTGTATACCACACGTAGTTGCATCTCTATGCAGCTCTACGTCACTAGTGCGGGCTTCCATGTGAGGAGAGCGGGGTATACCCGTCCTCCCCCCCTCCTCACTCGGAGGCGTGTCACGCCGACATCTTCCAGCACCGCCCCCTTTTTCCACACTTACCCATAGCAATTCAGGCTCTCTTTGACAGACTCCTCCCACCTTACTCCCCCTTCCCTCCCTTCTCCTATTTAAAGCCAAGCAGCCCCACAATGTCAGACATTGCTGGACGGCTGCAGCACCTTTATATACCTCACACTGCTTGTGCTTTCTTCCCATTTAAGTACCTTTTCCTTTGATGCCTCCCAGCTAGATTCCCAACCTGTTGCCTTACATGTCATTTCCTCATACTCTGTACATCTCTAAATTGCGATTTATATTATTTTCATTTTTAGCTTCTGAGCTCTCTACTGACCTCTTTGGCTACTCTTTGATATTACAGGTATGTCTCTCACCTTATATATAAATTCCTGGTTCAGCTTTCTTTTTTGCGATTTTTTGCCTCTGGCATCGTTGATATTATCCTGTCCTTTTATTTATTTTATTTTGGGACAGGTAAAAATAACAAATACAACCAAATAAACTTTTTACGCTGTGACACCTCGGGCCAAAGGTCTTGCTACTTTGTGATTGATATAAGATGCCAGTCCTCATTCCTCTCCTCACCATCTGAGGTTTGCCATGCGTCCCGACTGCGACGTCCTACTAAGGGGTGTGCTGAGCCGTTGAAACGTCTTGGGTGGTATGATGTTTTCTTATCTGTGCCAGTTTAATATATATAATTTTTTCCTTTGTATGTTATTATTTTCAACACATTGCTATTTATTTATTTTTTCTAGAAAAGTTGTTTGTTACACTTTCTGACTCCACACATACTTCGGTCCCTGAAGAAGGAAATCCGAAACGCGTTGGGCCCAGTATTTATATTGTGGACTCTTCACTCTTTTCCAACTACACCCCAATAATGTGTTGTTTTTAAACCATTGTATTATACATGTTTATCATATATTGTTTTGATACCTTTTGCTACTATTAAACTATTACATATTTTTGTATCTACTATGACTACTTGTACTATTGTTGCCTAAAAAGCCCCACCCTGGGGGATTCTCCATTTTTTTCTAAGAAGAAATAAGGACATTTAAAAGAAAAATCGAAGGATGAGGTAAGTGAAGGAGGACTGCACTAAGGTAAAGGAAGCTATTTAGGAAAACATATTTTTTTTACCTTTATTTTGATTGGTACTCACCTCCCCGCCACCTTCTGGGCCTTCAGGGAATTCCGTCGGAGATCCGTTGATGTTACGGACACCGGCGGGGCTTGCCGTGTCCATCTGAAGGGCTCCTTTGCTGTGCCTTCATATCTGCATGCCGGCGGGACCTTACTATCTGCCACACGCAAGGGCTGTTACACTTCCCTCTATCAATCTGGGATTCTACAGATATCCACTGGGAGTTGTGATAGTTCCCTTCATGGGACATCTACATGCCGAGGACATCAGTTAACCTCTTGTTACGGAACCATGAACCAGACGTACAACAAGAGATAAGTGAAAATAAGAAGGCTTTATTGAAAATCAAGCTGTAAAGCAAAAGTCCAAACGGATGGTGAAACCGAAGCAGAGTCTTGCGAAGCCAGGTGTCAGGAACCAGAAGGGTAGTCGGACGAAGCCAGGATCAGGAACCAGCAGGGAAGTCAGACGAAGCCAGGATCAGGAACCAGCAGGGAAGTCAGACGAAGCCAGGATCAGGAACCAGAAGCA
The DNA here is from genome assembly GCF_905171775.1 of Rana temporaria. Classification (NCBI taxonomy): domain Eukaryota; kingdom Metazoa; phylum Chordata; class Amphibia; order Anura; family Ranidae; genus Rana; species Rana temporaria. The sequence goes on along the minus strand of NC_053489.1, from coordinate 379,883,790 downwards.
GCAGCAGTCTTAGAAGCATGTGAACACAGGAGGACCAAGCAAGGAACTGAAGCCACAGACCTCCTATATATATGAGCCAGGCATCCAGCTCCTCCCAGTGGGAAGGAGGAGCCGCAGGGTGGGAGGCTACAAGAGTCCCAGAAACCAAGATGGCCGCCAGCACATGTCAAACGAAGGAGACAGGAGAGAGGTAAGACCATGACACCTCTCCTCATCTGGATTCAGCAGTGGTATCGTTGTACACATTTTTATACCAGTATCATACTTAGCTACATGTTTTTATGACTGCTTTTGCTAAAAGTAGTTGGATCTGTATGTGCGTTATAATTAATCGAAATTAGTCGATTAATCGATTAAAAAAAAAACGATTAATCGAACACAAAAATTTTGATCAGTAACAGCCCTAATGTGTGTGTGTATATATATATATATATATATATATATATATATATATTTATATATATATATATATATATACACACACATAATACATTGTAGCATAATAGCATTGTAGTAAATAGTGATGGCTTTATAAAACGTCAGGCACATTGATCCATATATCACATAATCGACATATTAAAAAATCATGATTGTTACAACATAATAAAAAATAGAATAATAAAATGATCCCATATAGTACATGATTGTACATAATATAAAAGGTTAGTGCAGCGCATATACCGTATTTATCGGCGTATACCGCGCACTTTTTTGCCCTTAAAATCAGGGCATAATCGTGGGTGCGCGATATACGCCTGATACTCGCTTCCCGAAATGAGTTTGAACTGCGCCGCCAACACCCGAGCGCAGTACACTCGGGTACATTCGAACGTGCCCGAGTGTACTGCGCTCGGTATATGTCAGCGGCGCAGTTCAAACTCCGCACGGGAAGCAGGGATTCGACTGAGAGACAGCGCGGGAGGACGCCGGACCAGACAAGGCCGCCGATGGACGCCGGGCAAGACACCAACGAGGGGCATTCAAACTGTAAGTATTTATTTCTTTCTAAAATTTCCCTTCTAGGTTGGGGGTGCGCGCTATACGCGGGTGCACGCAATACCCCGATAAATACGGCAATTCAAATGATGCAATAAAGGTATAAGTGAAAAAAACCAGCAAAGACTTCCGTTTTTGGGGGAGGCGTCGGTAGCATGGCGGAGTAGGCGTCCTCGCTAGGAGAGTCTAGCGGTGCCCGAGGTGCTCGCGTTCAGGAGAACGGCGGAGTTTGAATCTCCCACCCCCCCCTCCTTCTGAGCGGGGAGCGAGCAGCGCGGTAGTCGATGTCTCGACGAGGACGGAACGCTGCGAAGAGTGTCAGAGAAGCGCCCGACCAGCCTAGCCACGCTTACATCACACGGTACATGACGATGAGAAGGGGCGAACTCCAGACACTACCGGCGGATCTCGGAGCGACTAGAAGGGACTCACTCACAGAGAGCTTCTCACCAGCCGCCGTAATTACATCTACAGCACCTTCAACTCCCGCTACACCTGCAATAGAAACTCGTGGAGGAGAGCGTAGTTCAGCCTGGAAGCTCTGTGTGGGGAGCAACACAGACAGCTGGGACTGCAGTGAAGGCAGGAGTTCATAAACAATTGGGTACAGTCGCACAACCCGCAGCAAATGTACTGTTAACCCCTAACTTTTCAGTAGGAACATCACATTTACTGGGGGAGCCCTTAGAGCCATCAGCAGGGACATTGACTTTATTAATTGTTCCAGATATGGAGACAAAAAGCCATGATCAGGCTAGAGTAATGCCCAATCTTAGAGAGGCCTGTTTAGCTCCAGAAACACAAGACCCATATAAGATACACAACACACAGGAGGCATGGAGAGGGGAGCAGGGCGCTGACATCCAGATATTTCCAGACTTGTGTTGGCAAACCAAAATTAGACGGCAGCTATTAAAACCTCTGCTGGACTATATACGCACCAATGGAGCTACTTATCGTTGGGGGTTCCCAATGGCTCTAATAGTGAAAAAAGAAGGAAGGAGCTATTATCTGAGTGATCCCTCGCAGCTCCCAACATTTTTTCAATTTCTGGGCGCAGAGCCAATAAATGTCCCTAACTGGCTGGAGCTACCGGTAGCAATGGAAAAGAAAAACCCCCCTAAGTGAGACTGTCAGTACAAAATGACGGACGGATAGAACAGGGGCTCAGAGCGGATGGATAGTACCCAACACAGAACCATAGAGTTATAGAGAATAATTTTTTTTTTGTTTGCCCCCCCCCCATTGGATGAGATTGAAAGCAATATGGCCATTTAAATATATGCGAGACTCTTAGGGAAGAGATAACCCAATTTCCTCTTAGGGGTACTTGAAGACTTCCTTCCCCCCACACTGTATTATTTTTTCCTTTTTTTTTTTTTCTTGGCCTTGGGTGTTTTTGTCATTTTATCATGGTGCCTGTTTTGGCTTTCAGTGACTATGTGATTATGTCTGTTGCTTTTTTATTTTTATATATAAAAAAGGGGGTCTGGATATAGGAATTACTGTGGCAGCCAATAATAGACACATTTTTTTTTTGCTACCCAGCTGGATTGGATTACAGGGCTACACAAAGTATAATGTTTAGTTTGCATAAGATACCCAAAACTATTGTATTTACCCCTAAACTCCTGAGGGTTCGGTAGGGGTGGGGTAAGGGAGGGGGGAGTAGGTTGGGGAGGTCGGGGAAGGGGGGGCAGGGAGGAGGGGGGTGTAAGAGGAGACGTGTACTCTTCCTTCTTTTTTTTTTTTATCCCCCTCAGGGATGAAGGTAAAGGCACATTTGGTAATTCACAAGGGTTATGTAGTAGGGATTTAATAATTTTATAATTTATATAGGTAGTTAAATAATTATAAGATATAAGTAATAGATAACAGGCACACATACACAATTATTCAAACAAACAGACACGAGGGTTATATGATATATTATATATTGCACATATATCACTAATTTTTTTTATTTAGTTTTATATATATAATACACGGCACTAGAGGTTATCAAGTTATGAATAAAGTAGGGGGGGTAGGGAAGGGGAAAGGAGAAAAAAAAATAAGGAAAGGGAACATTATTTTCTTTTTTTTCTTTTTAGTGTTTAGGTGGGGTATTTTGTTTGGTGGAGGACAAGGGGACAGGAGGAGGGTAAAAGGAAGGGAGTGGGGAGGAGGGGGGTTTAGGGAGCCGAACCCTGGGCTTATAGGGCTGGCAGACTTACATGTAGAATAATGAGGGAAAATAGAAGGAAGGGACTAGAAGAGAGTAAAGTGAGAGGTGACCCGAGAGACAAGAGGAGGAGATAGAAGGGGGGTAAAGGGAAAGGAAGAGAGAAAGAAAAGGGGGGGAGAGGGGGGAAGAGAAAGAGAAAAGAAAAAAAAAAGAATAGGAAACATATGTAACTACCTAATAAATGAAGGAATGCCTATAACAACATATAATAAGAAAGTAATGTGAGGCGATAAGGAGAGTTCCATCGAGTAAGGTGGTCAGATTGCCTTGTTGCTTCTGGGGGGGGGGGTTCTTTTTCTTTGTTTTTTGATGTATGAATTATGTATATTATTCAACATGTATGGTTCAATGACAGATGTGCAGATATTACGGAGGTGATTGACCTGCTTCTAGATATATGAGGGTACAAGGGGGGTACAGGGGGTGGGAAATGGACTCAACAAATAAAGAAGGCGAGCACCGGATCGGGCAGATGACGAGACTCTCCGCAGTGCTTTCACACTTTCCCCCAGTAGAGCGTCTCTCCTCCTTTTGGAGGGAAGTCGGAGACGCTTGGGGTGTTTTTTTGTATGTTTTTTTTTTGCCCGTATACCAACCGTGCGACAACTCTATAATAGAGGTCACCACGGTAGGGGGTAATAAAGAATACTCGGACACTTGGACGGAGGACTAGAATCCGAGATACAAGGGGGGGAGGGTTTTTTTTTTTGTGTCTCTTTCTCTCTTCTCTCCCTTTCTCCCCTACACCCAAAGGGGTAGCGGAGAAAGGGAATCAAGATGAATAGAATAAATATAACTTCATACAATGTAAAAGGGTTAAACATCCCAGAAAAAACATCTAAAATAGCATTAGAATTAGGGAGACTAAAATCACAAATTGTTTTCTTGCAAGAAACACATTTTAGAGAAGACAAGACCCCAAAGATGAAGAATCAAAGATTTCCAGTAGTATACATGGGGGCATCCCGGTCCTCAAAAGCTAATGGGGTAGCAATTTTATTGGCTAAAAATATAATATGGAAAGAATCCAAAGTAGTGACGGATGAGGAGGGTCAGTTCCTCATGGTAAAGGGGACATTAAATGAGCAAAAGGTCACTCTAGTAAATATCTATCCCAAACGAAGACCCGGTCTCCACTTTAGAAAAATTTGCAGATGTGATAAATCAAAATAAAGAGGGGGTTCTGATTCTAGGAGGAGACATGAACATGGTTCTAGACCCTAGTTTGGATTCCTCCAAGGGGTCTTATAACATATCCAACATTAAATTGAGAAAAGCAAGGAATATTCTACAAGACTTGCAGTTAATAGACAGTTGGAGGACCTTACACGTCCATGAAAGAGACTATAGTTTCTACTCTTCAAAACACAAAACATATACAAGAATTGATTACATATTCTTGGACCAAAAGGTATTGCTAAACTTAAGGGAAACATCAATTGGTTCATTTACAATCTCGGACCATGCCTCAGTTAACTGCTCTATTGACTGGGGGGTAGCAGGCCCTAGGGAGTGGAATTGGAAGATCAACGAAACATTAATCAAAGACCCAGAATACGAGGGTAAGATAAATCAGGAAATAGAAATGTTTTTTGAGATGAATGAAGACGACGAAACATCGTCGCTTTGTAAGTGGGAAGCACACAAGTGCTATTTGAGAGGAATCCTCATTTCAATGGGGGCCCATCGAAAAAGAGAGCTCAATGCAAAGCTAGATACCCTGCTTGGGGAGATCCGAATAGCGGAGAATGAACACAAGAAATCACAAGGGATGGATATACGTTATTATATTACAAAACCTTCTATGACAAATTAACACCTAAATTTCTAGAGGCCTTTAACTCATTGAAAGAGGGACAGCCGATGCTTAGAGAAACATTAGGGGCACACATAGCAGTTTTTCCCAAGGAAGGGAAAGATCCCACACTATGCCCGATTCATCGACCAATATCCCTATTGAATATAGATCTGAAAATATTCTCAAAGATAATTGCTAACAGATTGGTGACGTGTATCCCCCCCCTCGTACACCCAGACCAGGTGGGTTTTGTCCCCGGGCGGGAAGGGAGGGAGAATACACAAAGAGTGTTAAGTACCATATATATGTCCTAATTTCATCAAAACCCATTAGTACTAATATCAACCGACGCGGAGAAACCCCTTGATATGGTGGATTGGGGATTTCTGAGGCCCCATACTCACGAGCAAACATGTCTGCTGAAACTGGCCCGCAGGCCAGTTTCAGCAGACATGTTTGGTCGTGTGTGGGCGCGAGCGGGCCGAATTCCAGCAAACATTTGCCCGCCGGGCCTTTTCCCAGCAGACAAATATTCCTGGACTTGTTTTAAAACAGCCCGCTGGAATTCAGCCCGCTCGGACATGTACGGTCGTCAGTACAGACCTACCGTACATGTCCAGCCGCCCGCCGTGCCTCGCATGCGTCGAATGACTTCGACGCATGCGTGGAAGCATTTTAAAGGCGGGCCGCCCACGTCGCCGCGTCATTGTCGCGGCGACACCGCGTCATCGACGCGGCGACACCGCGGACACGCCCCGCGTATTGTTTACGCGCGGACTTCTGTACGATGGTGTGTACAACCATCGTACAGAAGCCCTCTGGCAGACATGTATGGTGAAAACGGTCCGACGGACCGCTTTCACCATACATGTTTGTCCGTGTGTACCCGGCCTGAGAGCTACATTACAACACATAGGGTTGGGGATAGGGATGCAAAATTGGATTGCAAGCCTTTACTCTTGCCCAATGGCAAGGGTAAAGGTAAACGATGTAATATCTGATCCGTTCCCAATACGGAATGGAACAAGGCAAGGATGCCCACTTTCCCCAATAATCTTTATCCTTACTCTGGAACCGTTCTTGAGAACTATTCGGATAAACGCAGACATAAGAGGCCTCCAGATTAAAGGAGCGGAATACAAAGTTGCCGCATTCGCAGACGATCTTTTATTCTCGATAACGTTTCCAGAATTATCCTTACCATCCTTGTTGAGAGAGATAGGTGAATATGGAGATCTTTCTAACTTTAAGGTAAATTATAGCAAATCAGAGGCGATGGGAGTAGAAGTAAACAGGCAGACACAGGAACAACTAGCAGTAAACTTCCCCTTTAAGTGGACAGATTCCCATATACTTTATTTGGGAACAAACATATCGAAAAATTTAAATATAATTTTTGAGTTGAACTTTGCACCCCTGGTAAGGCAGATCAAGTTAGATTTCCAAAGATGGGACAAGGAAATCTTTACATGGTTCGGGAGAATTAGCATCTTAAAAATGAATGTTATACCAAGACTACTCTATCTATTTCAAACCTTACCTGTAAAGATCCCCTTGGGCTTCTTAACCACTTCCATACAGGGCTGTTATACACACATCCATACCAGGCCTATTCTGGCACTTCTCTCCTACATGTACAAATCATAATTTTTTTGCTAGAAAATTACGCAGAACCCCCAAACATTATATATGTTTTTTTAGCAGACACCCTAGGGAATAAAACGACGGTCATTGAAACATTTTATCTTGCACGGTATTTGCGCAATAATTTTTCAAACGCATTTTTTTTGGAAAAAAATTGTTTCATGAATTAAAAAAATAACAAAACAGTAAAGTTAGTCCAATTTTTTTGTAAAATATGGAAGATGATGTTACACCGAGTAAATAGATACCTAACATGTCATGCTTTAAAATTGCGCACACTCATGGAATGGCGCCAAACTTCGGTACTTAAAAATCTCCATAGGCAACGCTTTGAAATTTTTTACAGGTTACCAGTTTAGATTTACAGAGGAGATCTAGTGCTAGAATTGTTGCTGGCACTCTAACGCACGCGGCGATACCTCACATATGTGGTTTAAACGGCGTTTACATATGTCGGCGGGACTTGCGTGTGCGTTCGCTTCTGCGCGAGAGCTACTGGGGACAGGGGCGTTAAAAAAAATATATATATATTTTTTTTTTTTTTACATATTTATTTATTTTTTTACACTTTTTTTTTATTATCACTTTTATTCACTATTACAATGAATGTAAACATCCCTTGTAATAGGAATGTGTGTGACAGGTACTCTTTATGGAGAGATGCGGGGTCAATAAGACTGCACATCTCTCCTCCAGGCTGGAAAGCATGAAATCGGTGAAAAAAATTCACCGATCTCATGATTACTGTTGCTTAGCAGCCGCAATTGCTTTGTTTACTTACGGGGACCCGGCCGTGACGTCATCACATCGCGCCCGGGTCCTCCGACGGTCATAGAGATGACTGGTGACCATCTGGTCACCAGTCATCTCTATGCTTCCTGCCAGCGCCGGACGATTCGTTCTCCGGGCCCCCGATGGCACGGGAGAGCCCGGAGAAGCACCGGATGGCAGCGGGAGGGGGGGTGTCCACTCCCGCCGCCTGTAAGAACGATCTAGCGGCGGAATCACCGCTATGATCGTTCTTACGTTGTGCAGAATCGCCGGCAGAAGAAAAGGATATCTGAATGATGCCTCTAGCTGCAGGCATCATTCAGATATCCCCCCACAAAGCTCAGGACGTCATATGACGTCCACCCGGATCGTTAGAGGTCCTTTGTGGACGTCATTTTACAATGGGCTGGTATGGATGTGGTTAAGGGACTTAAGATCTAGATTTGCTAAGTTTATCTGGGCAGGAAAACCAGCGAGAATACGGCGAGAAATTCTGACGTTACCAAAGGAAAGGGGAGGGGTGGGCTTGCCAGACCCAATGGGATACTATGAGGCATCTCATATGGCAAGGGTGGTAGAATGGTGCACTCATGAGAAGGTAAAACCATGGATTCTCTTGGAGCAAAAAAACACAAACATTCCCCTGGAGGGAATGGCTTGGATTCAAGAGGTAGATATACCACAGGGGGTAAAAAAACACCCTACAATAAGAGCAACTTTACGAGTTTTAAAAAAGTTATTTAGAAAAACTAAAATCTCGACATACCTAAGCCCACTCACTCCGGTCCTGGGGAACCCTAGGTTTCAGATAGGTCTTGCAGATTTACATTTTAATACTGTAAGACGTTTAGGAATGAGTAGGCTAATACACTTTGAAGGTGACAATCAAAGGACGAGGGGGGGGGGAAAGGGATGAGGTATTGAGAAGAAAACTGGACCCAATGAGACAAATCCAACTGAGAGCTGCTATTAGAGCGATGAACCCAAAAGGGGGAACGATTAGAGACCTTTCAGGATTTGAGGAAATATGTTTGAAGGGAGAGTTGCTGAGACACAGTCTTTCTTTTGAATTGAATTTTCAGAGACTCAGAAAACAAATTTTTTTAACTTCACACATAAAGCCTCCTTAGCTACCAGATATCAGGAGGGAGGTTACAAGATCTTAACCAGATGGTACAAAACCCCCATCTCATTAAAACGGATATTTCCAGATGTATCAGATCAGTGTTGGCGGTGTGGAGAAGAGGAGGGTACTATGCTACATGTATTCTGGACATGTTCAAAGTTAAAAGAATTTTGGAAAATGGTTACGGACACGGTAAAAGAAACCCCGCCACCTATTTATTACTTGACTTCCCAATTTCCACGGGCAAGTTTAAAAAATCCCTGCTTAGACATTTACTGACCGCAGCAAGGGCATGTATTCCAATTCTGTGGAAAAGCACAGCTACCCCTACCAGACAACAATGGCTAAGTAGAGTATCAGAAATCCATCAGATGGAGAATCTGACCATGGGATTAAGAGAACAAGAGGAGAAGTATAGACTGATCTGGACCCCATACATAAGATATAGAGACTGGGACCTTTGAGGGGGGAGGAGGGGAGAGAAGAGAGGGGGACACCGGGGAATTGTTCCCCCTTCCTTTGTTTTTTGTTTTGTTTTGTTTTTCCTATTTTGGGAAGGTTTTTTTTGGGGGGGGTAATGGGTGAACATAAGGTTATAGCTATATGTGTGGATAAATAAGGGTACTGGAGATTTGAATAAGAGGAACAATGTTTTTTGATGTTAAGATATTGTTAATCTGTGTAACATACTGTTACATAGATTAACAATATCTTAACATCAAAAAAGTTACATATATCTGTAAATGAAGTAACTAAGGGCCAGATCCACAAAAGGGATACGCCGGCGTATCTACTGATACGCCGTCGTATCCCTGTTTCTATCTATGCGACTGATTCACAGAATCAGTTACGCATAGATATTCCTAAGATCCGGCAGGTGTAATAGTTTTACACTGTCGGATCTTAGGATGCAGTACCTCGGCCGCCGCTGGGGGCATTTCTCGTCGAAATTCCGCGTCTGGTATGCAAATTAGCACTTACGGAGATCCACGAAGCGGTTTCCCTTTGTGAAGTCTCCGTAAGCTGTTAGTTTGCAAACGCAAAATTAGGGCTACTTTTACAAAGTGTAAAGTTAGTACACCATGTAAAAGTAGACCCTTCTTTCCCGCGACGCTGTCAAATTCTTTTTTAAAAAAAAAAAATTCCCGCCGCATCTCTTTTTTTTTCCCGACGCAACTTTTTTTACCCTGCATGCGCAGTACGCGCCTAATTTAAATGGGACTCGCCCCATTAGATTGGGCACGCCTTGCGCCGGACGGATTTAAGTTACACCGCTGCAAATTTCCAGGTAAGTGCTTTGTGGATCGGGCACTAACTTGGGAAATTTGCGGCGGTGTAACTTAAATGGGAAAAGTTAAGTTGCGCCGCCTGACTGTGGATCTGGCCCTAAGTATGGATACATTTTTTTTTTATAAAATAAAGAATTAAAAAAAAAAAACAGCAAAAAAAAAAAACTGAGCCAAAAAGTCAATCAAAAACGAATTCCAGAATGCGCTAAAGATTCACCAGTGACGTAGATTCAAATACAATAGGTGATCCCTCCACCACTATAGGACTGGCCACTCACCTTAAGGCATGGACTCCTGTGTTACCAGGTAGTCATGCAAGCAGATAACATAAATGCAGATACACCAGATGGAAAATGGTCTTATCAGGTCCCTCAGTAGTCCATACCATGTATGGAAGAAAAATAGATCTAAGTGCTCTCCGTTTCAAAATGCTAAAATGTATTGGATAGGCATAAACTACATGATATGGGAAGGGGACATGCCCAGTCTCGAGCTATTTATGTCAAAATGAAATAACAACTCTAAAAATATTTCTCTAACATGGAACATAGATTCACAGAAGATTGTGTTCCTTGATCTGGAGATCTATAAAGAAGGAGACTGTTTCAAGACCCGTAATTATTTTAAACCTTCCGATAGAAACAGGTATATCCCGTTGGACAGTTGCCACCATAAAAGTTGGCTGTGCAATATACCCAGGGGACAGTTTATACGTCTCAGACGAAACTGCACCTCTGATAATGACTATTTTGCACAGTCCAAGATTTTGGCCAGTAGATTCCAACAGAAGGGTTACAATAAAGATACCATCCATAATGAAATAGCCAAAGTGGGTTCTTTGAATAGGACAGATCTTATCTCTGACTCCAATGGAAGTCGGAAAAAGGAAGGAAAATATGAGTTTAAAATCGTTCTCGATTATAACATCCAGCACAGACAGTTTGAAAAAATAATGGGCAAACATTGGGAGGTTTTAAGAAAAGATAATGTCTTGGGACCTGTCCTTCCCCCACGTCCTCATTTTATTTATAAAAAGGCGCCCCAGGTGTTGTTGATCCACCAGTTTGTAAGGAGAACAGAATTTTTTCTTTTCTCTCAGGCTTCTACGCTTGTGGGCGCTGCCAAGCGTGCAAACCATGTACGTTTAATACGGGGAGGAGCACACAGACGCCGCTCACTGCTGTCCTTTTGTGAAACAAACCTGTCGTTTGTTTGTTTTATGCTACTGATCGTTCGGATCTTTGTGAGTAGTTTATGCTTATCCAATACATTTTAGCATTTTGAAACGGAGAGCACTTAGATCTATTTTTCTTCCATACATGGTATATTATCCTGCTGCGGACTATTAAGGGACCTGATAAGACCATTTGCCATCGGGTGTATCTGCATTTATGTTATCTGCTTGCATGACTACCTGGTAACACAGGAATCCATGCCTTAAGGGGAGAATCCTATAGTGGCGGAGGGATCACCTATTGTTAGCGGATTCTGGAATTGTTCGTCACATATATTCTTTGGACTATTATTTACATTTTATTTAGTTTTTGATTGACTTTTTGGCTCAGTTTTTTTTTTTTTTTGCTGGGATTTTTCACTTATACCTTTATTGCATCATTTGAATTATATGTGCTGCACTAACCTTTTATATTATGTACTTTTCTGGATTTTGTGAATTTCTTTAAGTGTTCAGCTTGCATTTATTTGGGGAGGGGATTTATTCATTGATCTATTTATTTATTTATTTACACGTATTTATGTACATGAGTGTAGCATCGGAATGGCTCAACGCATTTTGTGGAAATCTCCACTCACCAGGAGAAAATGCCGATATATATCTGAAATTGATTAAGTTTTATAAAATTTAACTATTGGTTAACGGGTCTTAGATAATAGGAGAGTATAGGGGGAAGAAGAGAGAGGAAAAGGTATAAACCAGTATGGGACCAAAAAAATTACGTATCCCAAACTTACAGATCAACTGTGGGTCTGATTGACAGCGATAAGGGCTGCAGGCCGGCCGGACAAGCCATCATTCTGTAACGCCACTGGCGTTATTCTATGCAGAACGAGCGCAGCTTTACCTATTTCAAACAGCTGCGCTCCTCTCTGTAAGGCGTCCGCGTCACTTCCGGTGCGCCGACGTTTGCGTTCCACGCTGGAACGCGGAAGCGCGTCCTGGCGTGCTGCCCCTTCTCCAGCGCTCCTGGCCCTATTTAAACCCCCAGGGATGACGGCAGGTTGTTTCACTATTCTTGTTGGACGCCTGCCGTCACCTGGGACCCCGCACGAAGCACACCTGAACCCTCCAGGACCTGAACATCAGGACCCCCTGGCCTCTGGGAACAGACCTCCAGCTCGTACCTGCCTAGGACACACCAGGACTATCTCAAACATCTTGGCTAAAGTCCACAGACTAGATCCTCACCTCCCAGCAGTCACAAACATTCCTTGAGGATCCCAACCCAGCTTTAAACACAAGCACCTGTTACCAGCAGAACCGCAAGTATCTTATGAATTTGCATATCAATCACTTACTGTGAATAGACTGTATTGATTCTCTATGGGACTAAGACATCCAGTGTTACTTCCTGCCTGATAGACACATCTTTCATTGATATCAATACTGCCTGAAGCTAATTACTGTGAAGCAATACTAAAGATACTTACCATAGACTCATGAGGAGATATTTTGTTCACTATTAGCTCACAACCTATGATTCTTACCTAACCATATGCCATAGAGACTTTCCTATTGTTTACTTGTGCATAGTATGCTTATGATGGAATAAGCTACCCCATGTTTTAGTTGGTTATAAAATGGAGGTTGTGATGACTTAAACTCTAAACTCTCTGCTCATAATAGAGAGTGAACTGGTGGTTTAGACCTGAGAAGCCTCCGCAGCTGAGATTCAACCGAATTAAATTCTTACATAGCAGAGTCCTAACACATTCCCAGGAACTGAGGTGGTATATCCCAAGATATGATGCTGTAAAAGACCCTCAGGGGACAAATAGGGGTAGCATAACCATAAACAATCTGTAATGGGTATAAAATAATGAGTATTAATACATGTACTGTTTAGTATGCTTACTTGAAATGGAAAGAAGATAAAAAATAAGAATATGTGTATTACACCAAGGGCTAAGTGAGAAAAAAGTGGCTGAATGGGAATTACCCATACCTAGGTATGAAGTGAGAAGGTGATAGTCGAGGTATTATCCCAAACCTTTACCAATAGTTACATTTTTTTTAAACTTTATCAATTTCAGATATATATCTGCTCCTGATGAGTGGAGATTTCCATGAAACGCGTCAAGCCATTCCGATGCTGCATCATGTTTACTATATGAGATCATTTTATTATTATTACTATTTTTTATTTGTATTATGCTGTAACAATCATGATTTTTTTATGTCAATTATGTGATATATGGATCAATGTACCTGACAGTTTATAAAGCTACTACTATTTATACTATTTACTAAAATTCTATTATGCTACAATGTATTATGTGTGTATGTATGTATATATATATGTATGTGTGTATATATATATATATATATATATATATATATATATATATATATATATATATATATATGAAATAAATGTTATCCTTATGCATATACAGTATTGTCCTGTGTGCTAGAAATTGAAATTCAGTGGGTACAGTTACAATATACAATTAATTGGTCGGACACACAATGCCCGTTATCACTTTTCTAGGTGCATGTCTCATGTGCATGTCTCAGTCCCAACTTTTCCTTTCAGTATAATATTTGGGCAGACCACATTTTTGTCTATGTATCTTCATACATATACTACTTGATAGGTTTTAAAAAAGAAAAAAGTATATATATATATAATTTTTTTTATTTTATTTTTCTAAATGTTTAGCCTTTTTCCTTTTTTTTTTTTTTCAAAAAGAATGTTTATTGACACATATGACAACAATCACAGGTACAGGGTATTTGTACTAAACTAGGTCAGTCATTCCAGAAAATATTAGCATTGCATATAACAAACCCCCCCTCCCAAAAAAAGGGGAAAACAACAAAAAAAACAAAAAAAAAAGGAAAAGTTCCCTCCCGCATTCAATACAGTTGGCATTATTATACACATCACCCACCAGACCCTAACTGAGCCCCATCCACCACTCCGGTACCATGCTTCCGCCACCCACATCAGTGTCTAAACCAATAGTCTCTCCAGGACCAGTTCAAGAGGTGCCAGCCCAGGGGTATCCAGCCATGGAGCCCACAGGAGATCAAACTTCCCCCGCCGGCCCCTGTGCTGATGAAGAATGAAGAATGATGAAGAATGAGTTTACGGGCCTGGAAGAGGGCCCTACCAATGGCCTACTTAGGATTGTCCTCCAACGGTATATCGTCCAGGACACCCAGGACACAAACCTTCGGGTCCCGGGGGACCGTGGCCGAAAACACAGCGGAAAGAGTATTAAGAACCCCACTCCAGTACAGGTGTAACTTGGGACACCTCCACATTAAATAAATGAGGTCCCCACGGTCTCGTGCACATCTGGGACAGATATCATCTTCCCCAAGCCCATTCTAAACAATCTTGCAGGCGTGTAATGTACCCTCATCAAAATAAACAATTGCGATAGACGTTGTGCAGCGTTAAGTGAACACCCCTGTACTGCCTGTAATGCTCCCTCCCATTGATCATCCTCAAAGGTCCCAACGTCCCTCTCCCAAGAAGACAGTACTTTTGCAGGAAACCCCGGCAGAAACGAGGACAGTAACATGGAGTATGAATCTGAGATAAAGCCCCTAAAACCTTTCACTCCCGACATGTATTGGAAGATCGGGGCGGAGGAGAGGATCCAGGGGTTGTCTCCCGCTTGGGCCCTAACGGCATGCCTGAGCTGCAAATAATAGAAGTGCATGGACTGAGGGAGTCCAAATCTCTCTTGTAATTCTGTGAAGGAATGTAGCCTACCGCCCGAAAAAATGTGAACCAAGTGTGTCACCCCCATCCTTCTCCATCTCTCCTCATAGGTCAACTGAGCCAATTCCTTATAATACTGATTCTTCCATATGGGGCTGTGCCTTGTAAAACCCTCAACATCCTGTAGCTGCCGTGCCTTGTTCCAAATTTTTTTAATCAAAGCATAAGTGGGAAAGCGCTTATTGGATTTGGCAAATTGTAACGCTTCTAGGCCCATAATTACTGTGTCTGCGCCTGCGGTGTGCCTTAACAAAGCATTTACAGGATCCCTTCCAAGACCTCCCGACACCCACCGGGCAATATGCTGCAATTGGGCTGCTAGATAGTAAAGCCACGGATTAGGGAGGGCAAGCCCTCCCAGCTCCTTGGGCTTTTGTAACTGTTCTAATTTGATTCTAGGGGACTTGTTAAGCCAAATAAAGGCCCTGAATAGGGAATTAATTATCCTAAAGTACTTCAGTGGGATTACCATCGGGGTATTATGAAGGATATACAGGAGCTGTGGCATAAAAATCATTTTTATAAGGTTTACCCTACCCACCAGGGACATTTTCAGCTTTGACCATATTTTCGCCTTGTCTCTAATCCGGTTCAGTAGGGGGGAGAGGTTCAGATTGATATAATCACGCGGTTGCGGTGTGACCCAAACGCCCAAGTACTTAAATTTCACCGATACAGGGATATTCTGCAGCTCGGGTCCCTCTGGCGTTGTAGAGTCCAACCTCATAATTGCGGACTTGGTCCAATTAATTTTCAGGCCAGAATACGACCCAAACCTTTGAATCACTGACATGGCCTCCCCTAGGGAGCCTGACGTGTCCCCGAGAAGCAGCATAGTGTCATCCGCATAGAGCATAATCTTTTCATGTATTTGTCCATATTGAAAGCCAGATATTAAGGGATTGGAGCGCACCATCTCAGCCATAGGTTCTATGGCGATGGCGAACAGCAGAGGGGACAGGGGACACCCCTGTCGGGTTCCTCTGTGTAACGGGAATGGGGAAGACACTCTGCCCGCCTCTCTGATGACCGCCAATGGGGAGTTATACAAAAGTTGAACCCAGGATTGGAATATCGGCCCAAATCCAAATTTTGACAGTGTCGCCCATAGGTACTGCCATTCGATGCTGTCAAATGCTTTGTGTGCATCAAGCAACAGCAGTGCCCTATACCCAGAATTGTCCGCCGGTGACTGCATGTTGAGGAAAAGCCTCCGGAGATTGATGGCAGTGGACCTTTCCGGTATAAAACCGGATTGATCCGGGTGGATAATAGACGCTATGACCTTATTAAGTCTTACAGCTAATACCTTAGCTAGAATTTTTATATCGGTCTGGAGGAGCGATATCGGCCTGTAGGAGCCCGGGTCTAGTGGGTCCTTCCCCGGTTTAAGTAGTAGGACTATGCTCGCCTGCCTCATAGAGTTAGGAAGTTGCTGCGAAACCCTGGCTGAGTTCAGTGTCCGGAGCAACCTGGGTAGGATTACATCACCATACTGCTTGTAAACTTCAATTGGAATGCCGTCATCCCCGAGTGCCTTGGAATTGGGGAAGGAGTTGGTAGCAGCGACCATCTCCTCCATAGTAATGGGAGCCTCTAGAGTCTCCGCCTGGGACTCCGTCAAAGACGGTAGCTCTATCCCCTGCAGAAAATCCCGAACCTCCTCCACTGTGTGCGTCTGCCTGGTGCCATAGAGCTCCGAGTAGAAGTCCACCAGCTCGCCCATGACCAGATCCGGGGCATTCACCACCCTCCCCCCTTTGTTGCGTATGGCCCCAATGGATGGGGATGACTCCTGCGAGTGTACTATTTTGGCCAATAATTTGCCCGTCTGCTCCCCCTCCTCATAAAAGGCTAATTTGTTAAAGAACCTTTTCTTGTCTGCGGTAGAAGCATCAATTCTGCTAAGCGCATCTTGAGCTGCTATGCACGCCTCACGAGCACCCTCCCCAGAGTTTGCGATGTATTCTGCCTCTAGGCGTTTAACCATGCGTGCAGCCTGCTCTCTATGAGCATTCGTATTATGCTTAACAGCGTTAACCTCAGATATAAATATCCCCCTCAGGAAAGCCTTAAAAGCTTCCCATGTGACACCCAGGTCGGGGCCGTCCGCATGAGCTTGCCAAAAGGCTGTTATTTCACGGTAAATTTTTGTGTGGGATGGAAAGAGATTCAGCCAGAAGGCGTTTAATTTCCACGGTGCCCTTGGTAGGTGTGGCTCTGGCCTGACCCTCAGATGAAGCAGAAGGGGAGAATGGTCCGAGATACTTCTAGGAAGGTATTGCACTTTCTCGATGTACTGGGACGCATCCTGGGAGCACAAGCATAAATCGATCCTGGACAGCGACATGTGGGTTTTAGAAAAGCAGGAGAACTGTCTCTCCAAGGGGTTCCTATTTCTCCAGGGATCTGTCCACCCCACCTCGTCCATGAACTTGGCCAAAGCGGGCCTAGCCCCCACGTGTCCGCCCAAGGGGGGAGGGTGTCTATCCAGAACAGGGTCAATTATCCCATTAAGATCCCCCACCAGGACTAGTGGTACCCCCGGGTGACTGAGCTGAAATGCCAGGAGAGTGTGCAGTATCGTGGGGTTAAATGGGGGCGGGACGTACACCGCCGCTAATATTAGGGTCAATTGGTGCAGTCTACATAACAGAAACACAAACCTGCCCTCCTGATCTACCCTGGAGTCAATCATTTGAAAATCTAGTGCTCGATGAATCAGGACACTCACCCCCCGGGAGTAAGACGTGTGGGTAGAATGATACGTCCATCCCGCCCAGGCAAAGCCCATCCACGATACTGTCTCTGGGGTCAGGTGGGTCTCCTGGAGAACACACACCGCCGGCAGGTGCTTTTTCCTTTTCATACTTAAAAAAAAAAACGTGTTTATTATAAACCAACAAATTTAATCTAAAAAAAAATAATATATAGAATTGATTTGGGTATGAATAATTTTCAGTCAGATTATCATAGCACTGAATACTGAAAAATGGTCTGGAAGGGACAGGGTTGTAACTGGCATTGAGTTGGTTAGGATGTAGAATTCTGTCACAAGGATGTTTTTGTTTTGTTTTTTTTGTCCATGTTTTACATTTTTCGCTGCTCTAATTTCAGGCACATTTTATGCTCAAGAACGGTTGTCCTCTCTGTTTGATTTTGTTTGCCAACATCTACAGAAGAACTGGCTTCCTTATAATCTCCTTGGTCCCCGTGGTCAGAAGTTAGAAAATAAGCAAGTTACATTCTATGACTATGATTTGGTAAGTGGATGGTAACTTTATTTTGCCAGTTTTTTTAGCGCCATCACAATTTTTTACTTTCTTTTTTTTTTAGATAGACACAGGTTTCGAGTCGTACAGGAAAGCATGGGAACAGCATTCATGTACTTTTTCCACAGCAGGAACTACAGCAGCTCCCTAGTTGTGACAGCACTCATGCAGCCTCAGACCATGACAATACCACCACCATGCTTGACTGTAGGCAGGACAATACTTGTCTTTGTACTCCTCACCTGGTTGTCACCACACACCCTTGACACCATCTGAACCAAATAAGTTTATCTTTGTCTCATGGTTCGAGCAATCCATGTCCTTAGTCTGCTTGTCTTCAGCAAACTGTTTGCAGGCTTTTTTGTGCATCATCTTTAGAAGAGGCTTCCTTCTGGGACAACAGCCATGCAGACCAATTTGATGCAGTGTGCAACATATGGTCTGAGCATGGACAGGCTGACCCCCTACCCCTTCAACCTCTGTAGCAATGCTGGCAGCACTCACATCTATTTCCCGAAGACAACCTCTGGATATGACGCTGAACACGTGCACTCAACTTCTTTAGTCGACCATGGTGAGGCCTGTTTTGAGTGGAACCCATCCTGTCAAACTGCTGTATGGTCTTGGGCACCGTGCTGCAACTCAGTTTCAGGGTCTTGGCAATCATCTTTATGTAGTGCAACCAGTATAACAGAGTGAGAGAGCGATAACACCAAATTTAACACACCTGCTCCCTATTCACACCTGAGACCTTGTAATACTAACAAGTCACATGACACCGGGGAGGGAAAATGGCTAATTGGGCCCAATTTGGGCATTTTTATTTAGGGGTGTACTCACTTTTGTCATCAGCGGTCTAGACATTAATGGTTGTTATATTGAGGGGACAGTACATGTACACACTACTTTACATTGTAGCAGAGTGTAATTTCTTCAGTGGCACGGAGGGGGACAAGACAGCACGGGGGAGAGTGGCACGTCGGGGGACAAGAACGCACAGGGGGAGAGCGGCACGGAGGGGGACAAGACTGCACGGGGAGAGCGGCACGGAGGGGGACAAGAACGCACGGGGGGAGAGCGGAATGAAGGGGGACAAAACAGCACGGGGGAGACCGGCACGGGGTGACAATACAGCACGGGGGAGAGCAGAACGGAGGGGGACAAGAACGCACGGGGGAGAGCGGCACGGAGAGGGACAAGAACGCACAGGGGGAGAGCAGCACGGAGGGGGACAAGAACGCACGGGGGGAGAGCGGCACGGAGGGGGACAAAGACAGCATGGGGGAGAACGGAACAGAGGGGGACAAGATGGCACGGGGGAGAGCGGCACGGAGGGGGACAAGACAGCACGGGGGGAGAGCGGCAATGAGAGGGACAAGACAGCACGGGGGGAGAGAGGCACGGAGAGGGAGAAGACAGCACGGGGAGAGACAGCACGGGGGGAGAAGACAGCACAGAGAAAACGTATAACTCCCCCCACCACCCGATACCTGACTGCCCAGGTATCGGGTGAAGCATCGGAGCATTTCAGCCGAGTACAAGTACTCGGGAAATGCTCGGTACCGATACCGATACTAGTATCGGTATCGTGACATCCCTAATTTCCTGTAGATAGGTTCTGTGTGTTAGATTAGACTTTGTATAAGCTCTAATAAAAGGTTTATTATATTGAAGCTTTCACTTCTGGTCAAAATAACTCTTATTTATCTCTTATCATATCTTTATGATATTAAATCTTAAAATATAGATTTTATTGTTAACAGGATGGTCCCTTCCTGTTCCAATCATGACTGCGCACCAGAGCACAAAGAAAGGTCCATAAAGACATGAACTTAGCAGGGGTGGTGGAAAATTAACTTCAAGTGCAATAATTCACATTATAATAGTAACTAAAACATAAAATTAAGTGTAACAATCTATAAAATAAAAACTCCAAAGTGCTATAATAACTAAGAAGTTGTTGTACTTGAAGTTACTTTGTATTGCAATTATCTGTAGAGCGGTTTCCACTGCTAAGTTAATTTTTTTATAATCTTATTTTCAGTTTGACGAGTACAAATCACAGAGACCGATATTGTGGTAATATTGAAGTTTATTGAGATTTCCATATATTAGAGGGGTACACCATTATTGTTAAAATATTGATTAGTAAGGTAGCTCTGCACTTTTTTTTTCTGATGTAGAACATGTAGCCATGCTTAGCGGTATTGCCTTTTACTGAAACTTTTTTTATTTTACCTCCAGTAATTTATTGTAAATAATAGTGTGGTCATTACCTAGTATACTAAAGATTGGCATGTGGCATTAATAAACATCGACAGATTTCAGTTGTGCCCCACCGGGATGCCCCACCATGGACAATGTGCCTGGCTATGGAGTTCATCTCTCCATCCCTGCACTGATAGGCGGCACTGATGGGCCCTTATTGGCCCTAATGGGCCATATTGGCCCTGATGGCCCTGATTGGCACTGATTGGCATTGATAGGCTGCACTGTCTGGCAGCACTTATTGGCAGCACTGATCTGTGGCACTATTAGGCGGCACTGACTGGCAGCACTGATTGGCACTGGTAAGCAGCACTTATGCACACTGACCAGGGGGAGTTTCACATGCAGCAGATAGTGAGGTTTGGAAGAGCCATTTAGTGTGTAAAACTGTTAGGTAATGTAACTGCTTACTGGGAGAGAGATCAGCTGTCACAACTCAGCGACGATGTTGGAGATGGGCGGGACCAAGCAGCTATCAAACACCAGCCAATGCTTTGACTGCTTAAGAAGGGGGTGGGGGCCACATAAACATAGCGGCCTGCCCAGACCTATCCCACTGGCTGGTGATTTGATAGCTGTTTGATCCCACCTACCCCTGACATCACAATGAGTTTTGACAGCTGGTCTCTCTCCCTGAAAGCAGTTACATAACCTGATAGTTTCACACACTGAGCGGCTTTGGCAAGCCTCATGGTCTGCTGCCTGTGAAACAGTTTCCCTCATTATTTTTTGCTTAACAAATAAAAAAAGACTGACAATTTTGAATGTTTTTTCTTTTTGTAAATAAGTCCTGTTTCTCCTTCCCTGATGGGCACTGATAAGGAGGCACTGATGGGCACTGATAAGGCGGCACCGATGAGGTGGCACTGATATGCAGCACTGATGGGCATTGATAGGCGGCACTGATAGGTGACACTGGGCATTAAAAGGCTGCACTGATGGGTTCTTATGAGTGGCACTGATAGGCGGCACTGCTGGGCACTGATAAGCAGCACTGCTATGTGGCACTGATAGATTGCACATATAGGCATCACTGATTGCACTGGTAGGCATTGTGAGTGGGCACT
The DNA here is from genome assembly GCF_905171775.1 of Rana temporaria. Classification (NCBI taxonomy): domain Eukaryota; kingdom Metazoa; phylum Chordata; class Amphibia; order Anura; family Ranidae; genus Rana; species Rana temporaria. Next base: position 379,862,359 of record NC_053489.1, on the reverse strand, counting down.
GATTGGAAGCTGCCTGGGCACATATTGGCATTCCCTGGTGGTCTAGGTGGCATACCTGGTGGTCCAGTGTGGATGGCTATCCCTGGTGGTCCATTGCGGCATGCTGGTAGTCCTGGGCAGGCATCAGAGGGGGGCTGCACTGATGAACAATTAACACAGACCCCCCCTGTCAGGAGAGCAGCCGACTCCTGTCTGTCAGACGTGAGTGAGGAAAAGCCGATCAACGGCTCTTCCTGTTTACATCGTGATCAGCCGTGATTGGACACGGCTGATGACGTGGTAAAGAGCCTCCGTCGGAGAGTTCCACATCCTCCGTCGGAGGCTCTTTACCGAGATCGGTGTAGCGGTACCAATCTTCTTTCCACATATTATGCTGCCCTTACCACAGACTGTAACCCTAGATTCCAGGTTGCTCAGATGAAGTGGACCTCCCTGGACATTGCTCTCACTTAGGCCAACTGGTCTTAGTTTAGCGATACGTATAAGTTCTATATCCTCTAGCCACTTGCCGACTGCCGCATGAGGATATTCTTTGGCAGAATGGCACGGGCAGGCAAAGGGGCATACCTGTATGTCCCTCCCTCCCAGCGGGCAGGGGCGCGATTGTTATAGGAGCGATCCGTCCTGAGGGGAGGCCGATGATTCATGGCCTACCCCTCACGTTCGTTCCTGATGAATGAGCTGCTTCCTCTGTAAACACAGGCAGAGGGCGTGAGGTCAGCTCTCCTCGTGCTTCCTTTTCGTTCGGGAGCCGAGGAGAGAAGACGTCTCACAGTGAGTTGCACAACACTACACTAACACCAGTACACATTGGCACACATATCACCCCCCAATTGCGCCCCCCCAGTTAACCCCTGCACCCCCTATTATAGTGACACCAATAGCTGTTTTCATGTCTTTATCTTACACCACGGGACACAGAGCCATTCATTACATAATGGGTTAAGGGTCACCAGCGGTGATTGGACACTGTCACAACCAATTGAAGACCGTTCCCCTCCATATAACCCCTCCCATCAGGGAAGTTCCTCAGTTTTTCCACCAGTGTCTAAGGTGTTGGATGCGAGTAGGATGTGCTAAGGAAAGCTCTGACAAAGAGACCCTCAGGGCGTAAAAGGAGCTATGCTTTTGGATCCATCCAAGACACCAAATAATTTGTGCTGAAACTGGATGGGATCCGGACCTCATGCACGAGGCGTCGTCTGTAATGTGTCTCTTCAGAGGACTGGGCTCTAGGGTCCAGCACTTTCGCGCTATATGCTAAAAGTCCTGGTAAGAGTCTTTTACAAGGCCCGGGGGAGAGGTCTCCTTTAAATAGGAACCCAAATCCCTGAAGGTTGGCACACAAAACCCGCCATGATGATTGGTGCTGTCTGAATTTCAGCAGAAAAACCTGCGGCGGGGATAAAGGTAAGAGGAAAAGCAATCCTAAGAACAATATTAGTGACCTTTATTAATATTGAGTAAGGTGTCCTCTCTTTTTTCACCACTAGAGGGAGTAAAGAGCTGAGTTGTACTCACCATGCTCTAAACAGTGTCAGATCCCATGGACAAGCACACTTCCTCTGCTGCAGAGCTCTGCCATAGAATGGCCACTGCTTCTCTCCTCCTTCAGACGCTGGGTAAGAACGCCACAGCACATGCAGAAGAAGGCTCCCCCTCGCCCCAGGACAGCCGCCATTTGCCCTAGGTCGTGAGTGTGCTTTATCGGGGGCGGAGGAGGGGCAGCGGGGTCAAAAGCGTGCACGTGCGCATGCTGATTTGAAAGACGGCGCTCAATACAGGAGCACCTTCCTCTATGACCTACGAGTAAGCATCACATGATGTAAAACATGTCAGCCATCTTTTTCCTTTTGTTCACTTCATTTTGACTGCATCGCTTTGGTTGTTTTTTGGATTTTATTTGTATAATAAAGACATCGTTTTAAGGAGTGCGGCAGTCCAGGACCCTTTTCTATCCAATGCACCTGTGCATAGCCAGCACCCTTTTGGTTTAGTGGAACGGAAGCAAAGACAAGGGATTAGCAGTTTTTAGAGCGGTATAATTTCTCACTTCTGTACCTTCCTCTCCTGTAATTTCTGAAGCACCTATACAGGAGGAGCCATTACCACTATCAGGAGTAGCAACTTCCCCGGTGGTACCTGGGCCTGCATATGTCACTGAGGACACTTTGGCCGCAGCTCTGGATAACCTAGAGGGGAGAATCGCTACGCTAATCACAAAGTCCTCGGAAAAGGACAAAAAGCAAAGCAGATCTCTGTCTGTGGTTCTAGATCCCCTTTCAGAAAAATCTGAGGAAGAGAAGGATGAGGATGAGGTAAGACCTGCAGAGGATAGGGATGAGGAGTCGAATGGATCAGGGATATCAGAGGAACCTTTCTCTGCTTCCCAGATGCTAAAGTCACATGTGCAATGTTATGCTGAAACAGTGCGTGCTGCATTCAGGTTACCTTCTTCGAAGTTAACTGAATCGCCTGTCTCCTCCCTGGGTTCATTAAAATCCCTGCAGGGTGCATGATCTTTTCCAGTTCATCCGTTATTAGAAAAGCTAATTTACGCAGACTGGCAACATCCAGATAAGCGTTTCTCACCTCCTAAGAAGTTTGACATTCTTTATCCTATGGAGGAAAAGTTTTCCAAAAAGTGGAATCTGCCTTCTGTAGATGCAGCTATTTCTTGTATAAGTGGAAGGCTGACTGCAGGTCAGCCTGTATTTGTAGGAGGAGTCAGGAGGTATTTAAACCCGTCCTCCTGGGCGACGGTTTTCTCGTCTGCTGTGCCTGTTATTGTCATTTCCGTCTGAAGTCACTTCCGGGTTTCGTCTCTGTTAGCAGGAGGTGAGGCTTTAAGAGGGGACCCCGTGTCTACCGTTTTTATGTACAGGATTCAGGAGTCAGTCGGGGGGGCCACAGGCGGGCGGCCACCTTCATCTGGTCTGTATCGGGCATCTACGGGATGGAGAGCTCCCCACTGAGTGGACAGATGCTACTTCCGGTTTGTGACGTCAGAGCGTAGACAGGTGCTCCAGGAGTCGCACGCTCCGGCTGCTGATGGCTGTTTTGCGGGAGGTCTCTTTTTTCAGGATACAGCAGAGTGGGAGTCGCTTCCTCCCTCCTTACGGTTCGGGGGTTCACTCCACTCTCTGCGGGGGGAGCTTGTGTTTGCTCTTGGTAGCTGGGGGGCTTGGCTGCGTGGTTGTGGGGGTTCCCCAGTTGGGGGGAGGGGCAGTACGAGGTCTGCTTGTTCTTGGAGTAACTTGGGGGGCAGAGCAAGGTCCACTCCACATGGTGTCAGGGGGGAGAGGTAGGATCTGTGGCTGCCAGCTCTGGCCATATGCAGCATACTATTAATATACATACTCCTTCTTCAGCTATATATATATATATATATATAAATGTGTATATATATACACTCCGTACTTCACGTTCAGATCTGTAATTCACTACTGTCCATGCATCTGTCATGCATCTCCCCCTGTCTCCCCCTTACGTTTCTCATGCGATTACATTTCTCATGGTATTATGTTCTTATGCGATTACATTTCTCATGGTATTATGTTCTCATGCGATTACGTTTCTCATGCGGTTACGTTTCTCATGGTTTTCTCATGCGATTACGTTTCTCATGTGATTACGTTTCTCATGGTATTATGTTCTCATGTGATTACGTTCTCATGCAATTACGTTTCTCATGCGATTTCGTTTTTCATGCGATTACGTTTCTCATGGCATTATGTTCTCATGCTAGTTGCGTTTCTCATGCTAGTTGCGTTTCTCATGCTAGTTACGTTTCTCATGCGATTACGTTTCTCATGCTGTTACGTTTCTCATGCGATACGTTTCTCATGTTAGTCATGTCCTCATGCGATCACGTTTCTCATGTGCACATTTCTCGAGCTAGTTACGTTCTCATGCGGTTACGGTTCCCATGTGATCACGTTTCTCATGCTGGTCATGTTGCCATGCGATTACGTTTCCCATGCTAGTCGTGTTCTCGTGCGTATTACGCTTCTCGTGCTAGTTATGTTCTTGTGTGTTGCACTTTCATGTGTTGCGTTTCTCAGGCTAGTTATGTTCTCATGCGATTCATGTTCTCATGCTATTTTTACATTGTTTTATTTAATTATGTCTCATGTTTTTTTGTTTCTTAGAGCGGTATAATTTACGTTTTACGGTATTTACGATTTTCTCATACGATTACGCTTCTCATACGATTACGCTTTTCTTGGTATTATGTTCTCACGTGAATTACGTTTCTCATGCTAATCATGTTCTCGGCTGATCACGTTTCCCATGCAATTTTATTTCCCATGCAATTTTTTACGTTTCTAATGCTATTCGTGTTTCTCATGTTTTTTCGCTTCTCATGCTATTCGTGTTTCTCATGTTTTTTCGCTTCTCGTGCTATTCATGTGCTCGGGTGTTTATGTTTGTCATGCAACTTTACGTCTCTCATGCAACTTTATGTTTCTCATGCAGGTTTCAGTCGTGATGGTTTCTAGTTGGTAGTTTTGGTATGTTCATTTTAGATTCATGGCATTTTACCACTGGGGGGTCACCCATCACGTTTGGGTGCTTACGGATTGAGATGAGCGTTTCTAATCGGCTTGTATCGGCTTGAAGTCTCCTCATCTGTTTCTCATACATTTCTCGTTCGTTTTCATGTATCTTGACATTTCATTTCTCATATATTGGCCTGACACGTCTTCAGGTTCATCAGGCCTGAGTTTACGTTTTTAATTTGCCTGCTACGCCTCAGGTTGCTCCGCCTTCGCTATTCATGGGTTTGTCACATTCTCAGTCTGGCTCATACTCTGTATTTATTGGTATGTTGGTTAATTTTTTTCATTTTGTAGGTTTTCGACATCGCACCACGGCAGTATTCCAATCACGTTATTCCCGAGACTGTCACAATTAGTCCTACACTTACGTACATTTCATTGTCATTTCTCTGCATATACATGTCAGGTTCATACCTTCACATTAGTTCTCATGACAATTCCACTGATGGTTACCTGTCACGTTTATGGGTACCGTCGGATTGAGATATTAGTTTCTAATTGGCTTGTGCGGTGGCAAGTCCTCTCATCCGCTTCTCACAGCTTTCATTATGTTTTCATACGTCATGTTATCTTACTACTTGCATCACTTGCCTGACACATTTTCAGGTTCATAGGTTTGAGTGTTACGTTTTTAATTGGCCTGATTTACCTCAGGTTGCTTAGCCTCGCTAGTTTCTCCAGACTGACACGTTTTCAGTCTTGTGCTATGTATTCTTTCCTGCACAGCGTTACTGCGTTTGTTAATCATGGACACCTGCGTAAGTACCGCTAAGGGTAGGTAGAGATTTTCCTTTTCCTAAGGTAAGTTTGGGTTCGTTGGTTATTTTTTTGTATAAAAATGTTGTTTTGTTCGCAGGAGTCATGGGCAGCATATTTCAAAGATTTTGCTGCCATTTGTCCTTCTCCGGTTAGGGGTTCTGTTCATGGTAGCTCGCCCGCCTTGAAATCTCCCAATACAGCCTTCTCTTTTGTTACAGATGAAGCTTGTTCTACAAGTCATTTTCATTTCAGCCTAGGAAGCTCATGACTCAGCCTGGGATATCTTCCAGGCTTTTCCGTCTCGGTATCCTGGGTTCTTCTGTCACAAACATTCAGTATCTACTTGCGTTCATTGTCTTTTTGCCTCTTTTCAGCTCAAGCGGGCCTACAAGCTGGTGCCCAGTCACAGGCTCATGGTGACTTTTGCGGATGTACCCAGACATCCTTTCCCTGGTACTCCCTTCTTTGCTAGCACAGGGCTTGACTCGTAGCCATTCCCTGCTGCCTAACTTGGATGGCACTTTGATGTTCACTCCGGCTGTGCTTTCGAGTACAGGTGCAGTCTCTGCTGCTTTTCGCCGAGGGGTCTGTATGCACGTTGTTGAGGAGTCAGATTGGTGGGAGGCAGCTTAATTTCCGCTCCTGTCCCGGATCCATGTGTTTGTCACAGGCGTTCTTGCTTTGGCGGCCCGAGGTTACATACAGTTACTTTCATTTCAATCTCTTAGCTAGCTCATCCTACTGTATTATTTTTGCCCCCTTTTAGGCATACTGACCATGTGACCCCGGCACACCTCAGGTCACTTTCCGTGTTTTCCCCTCAGATCTTTCCCTAGCACGATTACCTGAGACTCTGAGTACAAATAAGCTGAGCTGCTCAGCCCTTAAAAAGTCTAGGCAGTAGCTGCCCCCCGGCGCCATGAGCTCTGCCCTCGTCCTCCATCGCCCTGCCTCGCTAAAATGGGATGCCTGGTGAAGTCCCAGCTTTCTCAGAGCCCGGAATTTTCCATCTCGCATCCCTGGCTGAAAAAAAAATGGGTTGCCCAGTACAGGGCGTAACGGCTCAGGGCCGCCAGCGTCAGTAGTCTTGCACATACCGTGATGGTGTTTCCTATGAGCGGGTGTCGCCTGACATCCCGCCACATAACGGCGAGACACCAGGGAGCCCACTGAAAGGGGGTATCACTCTGGGCCTGCTCCAGTCCCGGCCAAAGCTTGGTGTCCCCATGGTGGCACCAATCAACCAGCCGGCCTAAATGTGTCGCATGATAGTAGGTACGGACATCTGGCATTGCAATGCCACCATACCGTTTGAGCAGAGAGATAACCATCCTATGTATCCTGGGATGTTTCCCTGCCCAGAGGAATGTTTTGAATGTCATGTAAACCTGTTTAAAGTAGTCTGCCGGGATGCATATCGGGAGGGCCTGTAGTAGGTGTAAGAATTTGGGCAGAATCGTCATCTTGAGTATGCTGCATCTCCCAAACCACGAATGCAGACCTTTAGACCATTTCGTCAATAGCGCCTGGACGGACTTAAGAAGGGGTGGGAAATTTAGTTTGTAGATCTGGGATAATTTGGTGGAATACGCGTTCCCAAGTAGGTCAACGCCGCATCAGTCCACTTCAGATGGAATTTGCCCTGTAGATGGGAGAGTTTCTGTAACGGGATTCCTATGCCCATCGCTACTGATTTACTCAAATTTATTTTTAGGTTTGACAGTTCCCCATATCGCTCAAATTCTGCATAAGCTGATACTTTTTACCCGTGCCCAGAGTGTTGAATAGGGTCACCAGTCACTCGCCTAGGGCAGGGAGGAGGGTTTTGTAGTAGGATGCAGTAAGACCGTCTGGGCCTTTCCCTGCTTTGGCGGTCTTCAGAGCTAACTGAAGCTCCGAAAGAGTAATTGGCTCCTCCAATAGAGTCCTCGCCTCACTCGACAAAGTCGGCATAAGAGAGGAGGCCAAATAGTTGATCAGAGCCAGCAGGCCGTGGGGCAGATTACACAAGGTCTGGTAGAAGGATTTGAACTCCTGTGATATCTGATGGGGTAACGTCTTTCTGTGCCCCCCGGGGGAAGTGATGTGTGGTATGTATGATGCCAGGTTCTGTGTACGGAGGGCTTGAGCTACCATCCGCATTTATTCCCCGACTCATATACTCTCCGCCTGCAGAGCTTTATAGTGCAACAGGTCCGTGACCTGATTGCGTACTGCGTCAAGCTCCACACCCAGACCTCCTGAGGGGGTCTGTTTGTGCCGTATCTTCAGCCTCTGCAGTTTTTGTAGTAGAGTCGTCAGCTGTTCTGTTCTCTGCCGTTTCAGCCTAGCCCCGTGTTTGATGAGTATCCCGCTAACTATGGCCTTATGCGCCTCCCAGACAATGGCAGGATTGCTGTCAACTGTACTGTTGGTATCAAAATAATGCCCAATCTCTTTAACTACATCAGCTAAAACGTCTGTGTCATGTAGCAAGCTCTCGTTCAGTCTCCAGGGGCGTCTCTGTGAGCTTTGGGCCTCCGAAAGTGCGTACGTCAACGTGATCGGGGCATGGTCTGACCACGTTATTGACCCAATAGTGGTGTCCTTGACTGCATGCAAGCTTCTGTGGGGAATTAAAAAATAATCGATCGGCGAGTACTATCGGAGGGGCCTGGAAAAGAACGTATAGTCCTTTTCCCCCGGGTGAAAGAGCCACCACACATCTATTAGCTGTGAGGAATATAACGACGTGGAGATGCGTCGACGCGCTTCCCGCAAGGCCGAGGATAGCCCAGCGGAGGTATCCTCCGAAGGCGACAGGGCAATGTTCAGGTAAGCTGTCCTGTCGCAATGTGCATGAGTTGTTCTAGTACGTTTCAGCCATCCATCCTGGCGGTCATTCGGAGCGTACAGGTTTGCAAATGTGACCTGTTCCGTACCGACCTGCCCCCGTAGGAACAGATGACGACCCTCTTCGTCTGTTTTAACCTCTACATGTGACCAAGGTACCCTCGCGGAAATCAAAATGGAAACTCCCCTAGATTTTGCCCTGGCATACATGGAGTGGTAGACTGTGGGGTAGAATCAATTTTTCAATATGGGCACACTGTTGTCCCTAAAGTGTGTCTCTTGGAGCATCACAATGTCTGCATTCAGACATTTCATGTCATGAAACAGCATCCTCCGCTTCTCGGGTGTATTCAGTCCCTTCGCGTTTAACTAAACTATAGTGTGTCCATGTTCACGGATGGGGGGGGGGGAGAAAGGGAGGATAGAGCAGGAGGTAGAAAACAACAGAAGCTTTGGGTACGTGAACCCAGTAGAGATAGGGCTAGATTAGGAGGCCTGCACTAGTGCGAGGTAGAGAAAACAAAATAAGCTAAGTTTAGCAGTAACGCTCTCCAGTGATACACTGGGAATCAAGCGTGATCCTATGTGGGTAGTGGGATGTACAGAGCCGGTAAGCGAGCCCCCCGAACCCTCCACCCCTCACCAGCTACCTAGGCTGGTAAAATGGAATACGGCAGCATATTACACAATAACAATCAGCAGAGATAAAGGACAGAAGCAGCCAAATAATAAAACAATCAAACAGCGCAAACCGTGCAAACTTATATTCCAGGAGAACCCTGGGCATCACATACCTACCGTATCGACTATAAGTGGAGACAAGGTGGTAAAATTATTCAGATCAACATGAACGTCCTAACACATTACTCTCTCGCTCCTGATTGAAAACTTAGGCATGTATAGGAAGACAAATTAGGAAATCCCACTCCCCGGCAACCGCCCCCCAACAGAAAACAACATTGTCCCGGTTCCGAAGAACCGTCTGGATCTCTGCAGTCACTTGGTAAAAAAGACAGTGAGAGTGATGGCCTCCAGGTCTAAATCGCCTGCTGGCCTCTCCAGAGCATAAACACTTCACCGACCACCCCATCCCAACCCCCCCCCACACCCCAAAAGGATCCACATTAACCCCACATCTCCCAGCAGGGGGTGCACCGCACAAGGACCCCCCCCACCCAAAGCAGTCCCGAATGTCTCAAAGCCCTTGTGGGGGGGGGGGAGACAGCAAGACCAGTCCCAGGGTCTCCAACAGAGATGTCCCCTGAAAGGCATTCAACCCACATCCCTCCCCAATGGGAAAAAATCACTACAGGCCAGGGGGGAAGGTAACAGCAGCCGCAGGCGACGGGAAAGCATCCAGGGAAATGCAGCCCGGGGGCCTACACACGGCGTCCCCCTCCAGGCAGAGCCCCAGGGCCTCCCCCCGCCAACAAGGCCGAGCCAGGATATGGTAGATGGATGGTCCAGAGCCACCGGGCAACACCACGAGGGGCGTCAAGAGCAACATCAGGGGTCCCAATGTCGACATCCCCCGAGCGGTGACAATCTTCTCTCTGTCTCAGCAGGGAAAAAACAGCTACAGGCCGGGCAACAACAACCATGGGGCGTCACGGGGTGGCGGGATAGCGTTCAGGGAAATTCAGCCCAAGGCCTACTCACATTGGTCGTCTCCCGACAGAGCCCTGGGTCTTCTCCTGCCCCTCTGCTGGTGAGGCTGAGCTGGAACGCGGTAGCTGGAGGGACCAGATCTGCCAGCAGGCCGTGGAAGTAGTTGTAGCCAGTCTGGTACCGGGATCTGCTCCTCTTCAAGGAAATGGGAAAGCGCCGGCAGGTCTGCACGTGTCTGCAGGGTGAAGGCCTTGCCATCTTTCCGAAAGGTAATGGCCAGAGGGTATCCCCATCTGTAGGTGTAGCCCTTCCGCCGTGCCAGCTCCAAAATGGGTCTCTGCAGCACTCATCGCTTCAGTGTTGCCCCGGATAAATCAGGCAGGATTTTAATTTGTGCATCCTCCAGGGTCAACTCACCCTGTTCCCAGGCCCTGCGGAGGATATCTTCCTTCTGCGCGTACCGCAGCAACCTGCATGCTACATCCCGGGGCCTCTCCGGGTCCACCGACCTGGGCCCCAATGTTCTGTGTGCCCTGTCCACCTCCACAACTCCAGAGGGATCCTCCAGCACCGCTTTGAATAGGCTCTGCACTGTCTGCTCCAGAGTCTCCGCTCCCACCGACTCCGGGACACCCCAGAGGTTGTTGCGGCGGCTCCGGTCCTCGACATCCTCGAGGTGTAGCTGGAGAGCAACGGCAGTGTCTCGGTGCTGGTCTCTGGCTCTCTCCAGTTCCGACACCCTTGTATCTAGGGCTGAAAATGAGGTAGAGACGTCTGCTCTCACCTCCTGGAAATCCTGCCTGTGTGTTTCCTCCAGGCAGAGAATGAGCGCCTCTATGTCCGACCTCGTGGGAAGTGCCTGCAGTAATGCCCGGATGTCGGGGTCCATCTGAACGCCGTCGGGGTGCTGTATGGGTGCCGCCATATCCAGTGAAAGTGCTCCGGTCGGTTCTAGTATGTAGGCCGAGGAGGCTGGGGTGTTCGGGACTGAATCCCAGTCACTGTAGTCCGGGCCTCCTCAAGGTCCCCACGTGGTGAGCCACGCGGCGCAGTTGCTCTGGCTCCAGGAGAAGAGTGCTGTTTCAGCCTGAAATATTGGTGTATTTCGCTGGTTGCTGCGCTGGATCGGGTCACTCTGGCACCTGCTCTCTCCCTGTGTCTTTTGGCAGATTGCAAGCCGATTTTTATATAGCTAAAGTCAGTAAGGGATGGTCTGGGCCGGGAGCTCCAAGAAGCTGCGACTTCACACGGCCATGTCCAGACCACGCCCCCTGCCATCACATTTTGAGATACCCAAACCTGGAACCGAAAAGTTGAACAGTTACAGTTACAAAAAAAAGTGTTAAAAAAAAAGTAAAAAATAAAAAACACAAAAAAATAGTTGTCGTTTGATTGTTCTCTCCCTCTCTATTCTCTCTCTATTGTTCACAAACAAAAACGAAGTCCCTTTATGGCGCTACAACAATGTCAAGCGTGACACAGTCCAATCTGTGAAAATAAGATACTCGATACCCAGTGCAGCCGCCATCCACTGGAGGATGGCACAAGAACACAATAACAAAAAAAGCAGCGCTCAATGGGTAAAGTCATAAAACTTTAAAGTCTAAAAAATAATAACATAAGTTTTAACACACACAATCATAATCAAAAAAACTCATGTATATAAAAGATATAGTTAATATGATAATTAGTCCAATAAGAATGCCACTGAAGAGAGTCCTGTGATGGAATAGTTCAAATCAAATCATGTGTCGCTCAGAAATACTGCTGTTGGTATGGTTCAATAGTTACCTCAAAACGTATGGAAAAACGCTTGTAAGGTGGCTCAAACAGTACCTGTAATGGTCAGATGGCCAGCAGCAACATATGGAAACCAGCGTGTAGTGGGGAACCCGGAATGGCAGGACCGTACCAGCAAGAAGGCGAACCTCCACAAGAGATCAGCAACGCCGCCGCGATGTGACAGGGCGGGCGAGCTTCAGGGGAGTAGCAATGACAGGCCCGACCCACTCTGATGACGTGACCGCGATTCTGCCAATCAGGAATACAAACACAGGCATCAATGGTATCCGTCACAGGGTGGAACGTAGCCGACAACCATAGACAGGACTCAAAATCAAATGGCAGTCAGATGGAATTTTACGGAGCCGTGACTGACATGTTTCACGTTCCTAACACTTTATCAAAGTCCTTCAGCACATACCCCCCTTCAGTACAGACCCCCCCCCCCCATGTTGTGGGACTATTTGTGCACAGCTAGTAAGTATTTTGTGGCTGCAAATATGACCTGCAGGATTTTAATATTCGCCTGCCATTAAAGTCAATGGAGCCCGCCGCAAACTTGCTTTTTGCTAACATTTGAGAAAGTTTGCGGTTAGTGTTCTCGAACTGCCCCATCAGATGTTCGTCCATCACTACCTGTCACGCCGTGTCTGGGATTTGATCCCAGGGCCTGGTGTTTTTAGATGGTTTTCCTATGTCCTGAACCACCAGTGTACTGGTTTTATGTTAGCATCCTAGTTATGATCTTTTTCACTAGTGGGGATGCTTTGCTCCATCTTGGGACCAGCTGTTAGCAGTCTTCTCATTAGTGTCCCTATATATTCCCACTTCCCCTTCCTGTCCGGGCCTTAGGATAGGTTTCCGTTGATGCTGTTTGTGGATGCTCTTAGTTTCGGTTGCTGACTTGGCTCCTTCTTAACCTCGATTCTTGGATTATCCCTTTTTACTTTATTACTTTTGCTTGTCTCGTTACCGACCCCGCCTGGCTTGATCTTTTTTTTTTATAAATTCTATATTTATTTCAAGAATTACGTTACAGGATATTACATTTCATCTCTTCTACTTAATTAGACTATTATCAAAGAGTTGAGAGAGCGATGGATAGAGACCCCATCACCCCCCCCCCCCTCCTCCCACCTTTATCCTGTTTTCGCAATAATTCTCATTTTCCTCTCTTTCTGTATCTTGCTACCCTCTACACCCCCCTCCCCTTCCCTTTACCACACACAAAAAAAAAAGGAGGTTCATGTTGGCCATTCCCCACCCCCCCTCCCCTACCCCTCTCTATACCTCACATAGGGAGCCCATGTCGACCGGTATCTCTCATCCAGATCTTTCAATGCCATTGTTAAATTCTCCATTTGTTGAATCTCTGCTACTTTTGCGAGCCATTGTGCTCTCGATGGAGGAGTCTCCTGTTTCCACATAGCAGGAATGCACGCCCTCGCAGCTATGATAAGGTGTCTTATCAACAAGTTTTTGTATTTTTCCATTGACAATGGGATATCTAGTAATAAAACCTCCGATGGTCTATCCATTAAATTAATTCCTGTTATTGTGTTAATTGTTTCCGTTACCATTTTCCAGAATTCCTGTATTTTTCTACATTCCCACCAGATGTGCACTAATGTCCCTTCCGTTTCAAGACATCTCCAACAGATATCTGACGTCTCTGGGTATATTCGGTGTAATACTGTTGGTGTTCTGTACCATCTCGTTAATATTTTACAGTATATCCACCCTCCTCATATTTACTTGCTACTGATGCCTTATGTGTAAATCGTACATAGAAATGGTTGGGGACTTTGAATGAGGCATATAGACTGCCGCACCAGCACATGCCTCCATCCCCGAAATTGGAACAAGAAAAGAAGTTGGGACTTTGAATGAGATGCGATTTGATGCAAACAGTAGTAAAGTAATAAATGCGTAATAACCAAGCTCAAACTTACCACCCAAACAGCAAGCCACCTTCAACTGTCTAACTGTATGTTAAAAGCAGAGGATTGGTTGCACACATTTGCAAATGCATGGATAAGCTACAGGCCACTCCACGGCTCTCTGCGTTTCTGTAGTCCTAACTAAACTGATATAGTTTACTCAATAGGAGGCATACAAATACTAATGAGTAGATGGAGGACAGGTGACTGGGAGTATGTGTCCCCGCCTCCACCTAGGAATGGTATGGTAGTGAGAGGCATTGGAAAATACGCATAAGGGTAAATATATAAAAAAAATATCAAAATTGCATCTCCATCCCTGTAATATGACATAGAAATGGTTGGGGACTTTGAATGAGGCATATAGACTGCCGCACCAGCACATGCCTCCATCCCCGAAATTGGAACAAGAAAAGAAGTTGGGACTTTGAATGAGATGCGATTTGATGCAAACAGTAGTAAAGTAATAAATGCGTAATAACCAAGCTCAAACTTACCACCCAAACAGCAAGCCACCTTCAACTGTCTAACTGTATGTTAAAAGCAGAGGATTGGTTGCACACATTTGCAAATGCATGGATAAGCTACAGGCCACTCCACGGCTCTCTGCGTTTCTGTAGTCCTAACTAAACTGATATAGTTTCCTCAATAGGAGGCATACAAATACTAATGAGTAGATGGAGGACAGGTGACTGGGAGTATGTGTCCCCGCCTCCACCTAGGAATGGTATGGTAGTGAGAGGCATTGGAAAAGACGCATAAGGGTAAATATATAAAAACAAATATCAAAATCGCATCTCCATCCCTGTAATATGACATAGAAATGGTTGGGGACTTTGAGGCATATAGACTGCCGCACCAGGCTCTACAGGCTCCACCGCTGGGTCTGCACCCCTCTGCGGTCTTGGCGGAGGGAATCATACCCCCCCCCCCCCATACAGGAGGTTGGAGGGCTGAAAAGTGAGATAGATGTATTGAAAACTCTAATTCAAGCTCTCCCCACTAGAGCCGATATTACTGAACTGATTACTAAGGTGGAAGATGCACATGCCAGGGACTTTGAACAGGTCAGAGTTGAAATACAGGAGCTGGAGGCCCGTACTTCAGTGGGGGAGAGTGGGTTGAAGGCTCTGGAAACACGTGTGGGAATGTTAGAGAGTGAGAGGAATATGCAGAGGGATGTGTCGATCTCCCTGCAATTGCAACTGGAAGAACTCCAGGACAGGAGCCGCCGTAATAATGTTCGAGTCCGGGGGGTCCCAGAATCCGCTGACCGGGAGGACTTACATGAGATTATTAAGTCTATCTTGCAGAACTTGATGAAAGAACCCACTGTAGTAAATTATGAGATGGACAGAGTGCATAGGGCCTTGGGTCCTAAATCAAAGGACAATAGCCGTCCCCGGGACGTGATCTGCCGCCTACACTATTTTTCCCACAGGGAGGCGATCTTACGGAAGGCTTGGGAGGTCGGATCGATTGACTTTCAAGGGGCCTCTGTGAAGATTTTACCTGATTTATCCAATGCTACCCTTCACAGAAGGGCGCTGCTTCGCCCGGTCTTGGACCGAGTGAAGGCCTGGGGAGGGTCGTATAGATGGAGGTTCCCTATATCAGTGCTTATTAAAAAAGGACAATCATCTTTTTGGTTGCGCTCAAAAGGCGACCTCCCATGTCTTTTTTCATTTTTGGAAATGGAACCATTTGCAGTCCCCGATTGGCTACAGTTGAACCCCAGAATAGTGGACCTTAAGGGATCCTGAGTTCCGAGGGGGAGGGGGGGTGGGGTGTAATTGGGTCACCTTTTGATCCTGCTGGAACCCCCTCCCCTCTCTCTCTCTCGAGTTTCTCTTGGTTCTTTTTGCGCTTTTTCTTGGGACTTTTCCCCTTGGGGGGGGGGGGAGTGGAGAGATCAAAGGCAAACATGGTTTTATTTGGGATTAAAGAAACGGTAGAATCTGGTATAATCTGGTAAAGTTTAATACTGAATTGTCATTTAGATAATTGATATATAGATATGTCAAAACCTTTTTTTTTTTTTGTTTTTTTTTAAGTAAATAGGTTTGGGGACGTAGCTGAAGTCACGTCACTTAATAGGGGAGGGGGGGGGAGGGAATTGGAACTGTAAAGGGATAAGAGGGGTATCACTCAATATAGCACATATAAGGGGATGAAGGGGAGGGGGGGTTAGGGACGGGGCTTATATGCTCTGCCTCCTTTTTTTTTTTTTTTTTTTGCGACATGTTGATAAAGTGACATGGGGGTGAAGGATGGGTTGGGGGGGGGAGTGCATAATATAATGTACAGTAGGGGAGGGGGAGGGCACTAAGGACATAGGTCTCAAAGATATTTGGCTCTGCCTGTTGGTATGCTTGAAGATTGTTCGGGGTCATAGGGGGGTTGGGAGGGAGGGAGGATAGGAGGGGAGGTTTAAGGAAGGGTATGTGATGTCATATTATGTTACAAAATGGTATATTTCATGGTTTCATTTTAAGATGTATATGCCTTGACGGTAGGGAAAAGTACTCCCCTTGCATTTTTTTATTTACACTGGCTAGAGGTGTCTTATTTTCCTCCTGCTCTCTGTGGTACCCCAAATCACACTAAGGAATTAGTGGCTAGGGAAGGATTTAGGGAAGGGTTAAGGGGGGGGGTCACCCCCTTTCTTTTTTTCTTTTTTTTTTTAGAGGCACCGGGGATGAAGTAAATAGGGTTGGGGACGTAGCTGAAGTCACGTCACTTAATAGGGGAGGGGGGGGGAGGGAATTGGAACTGTAAAGGGATAAGAGGGGTATCACTCAATATAGCACATATAAGGGGATGAATGGGAGGGGGGGTTAGGGACGGGGCTTATATGCTCCGCCTCCTTTTTTTTTTTTTCTACACTAATTTATTCCAGTTTAATTTTGTAACCTGGTCATAAAGAACAGCACATGAAGGTCACGGGGAGATCAGGGGGGGGGGGGGTGGATAGGGTGGGAGGTTGCTAGAGAAAGATGGGGGGAGAGAAGGAGGGAGATGGGACAGATGCGGTGCGGTTAGTGTGTACCCTCCCAGGACTCTCCGGGACTCTCCCTCCTCACCAACTGACTGGCAAATAATACAGATTTACCAAGAGGGAGCACAGGGAAGCTTGGTTGGAAATGACTGGTTTGAAAATACTAATGAGATAGATAAGTATTGATCTTTATTTATTAAGTATTGTTTTAACACCGAAGGAAGAATCTAAGAGAATAGGCAGAATTCGACCAAGGGGATTCTAGTTCAGGCCAAACACAAGGCGTAAAAGTCGAATTTAGGGGAACTTAGGGGAAGGGGGGATTTGGGGTAATTGGGGAGGGGGGGCACTATAAGGGGACACCAATTTTTTATTTTTTTTTGTCAGATTTTATAAAGTAAAGTTGGTGGATGCGATTACTATAGGAGATACCAGAGGTGGTTGTTTTGCCGTTGTATTTTTCTTTTTTTTTTCCCTCTCCCTCCTGCTCCTCTCTCCTCTGGGAGGAAGGCTATAATTTCTGGGGGGATTAATCTCCCAATATCAGAAGGAGTGGATGGAAGGAGCTGGGTAGGGGGGCGAGGAGGATCCCTCACTGGGGTCCGCGCAAGTAATCTTCCCCTGTTAGGCCAACACTCATAGGGTCTAGGGGTTGAGAGTGTCTAAAGCTTTGGCTTTGTGGTACACCCGAGGGGGGGAGGGAGGTATAAGATCTCCCGCCCACCGCTCGGTGATATCAGTTTAGAAGAGGGTTTTATTTTTTTATTTTTTTTCTTCTCTTTTTCTTCTCTTTTTTTTTCTTTTTCTTCTTATTTTTCTTTTTTTATTTTGGGAGGTTGGGGGGGGGGTGGTATTTAATTTTTTTTTTCTTCTCTTTCTGTGTCTCCCCCGCGGCCCCCACGGTTGTGCTTTGATCTGACCTGGTGGGTCCTGAGGGATCCTTTGGGGTCTCGTTTCTGGTTTCAGAGATGGACCCACTGGTAGTGATTTCAATTAATGATAAGGGCCTAAACATACCCGAAAAAAGGAGGATCTTGGTTCAGGATCTGAAGAAAAGGGGTTGTAATATGGCTTTGGTACAAGAGACCCATTTTAGGACAGGGGGGCCTTCCTTCCTTGCAAGTAGACCCTTCCCGGTGGCATACCACGCGACGAACCCAGAGGCTAGAAAGGGGGGAGTGTCTATTCTAATTTCAAACAATACCTTATGGTCACTGACAGAGTCTTTGGTTGACACGGGAGGTCAATACCTGGCCCTGAAAGGGACCATAGGTGGTACGATAATAACTCTTGCCACTTTTTACTCCCCTAATACATCTCAAGACCGCTTCCTGAGAAGATTTTTAGACAAACTGGCAGACTTTCAGGAAGGACAGTTGATAATGGGAGGAGATCTGAACATGCCATTGTATCCAGAGTTAGATACTTCTTCTGGTGGTTCATCAGTTACGGGGGGAACCCGTAAGAGAGTCCTACAGATGTTGCAACAGGCAAGGCTGATAGATATATGGCGATTGATGCACCCAGGGGAACGAGATTACTCCTTCTATTCTATCCCACATAAAAGGTATTCGCGTATAGACTATTATTTCATTCCACACAACCAACTGCACTCTGTAAAGGAGGTTGTAATTGGAGAAATCACATGGACAGACCATGCCCCAATCATTTTAAAATATGCGTTAGGGGATTCACGTCCAGTGGGTGCCGGGTCATGGCGACTGAATGAAAGTTTGTTGCAGGAGGAGGTTGTACTAGAAGAGGTGCGGAAGTGGTACTTTGAGGCAAATGTGACCCCCAACTGCGACTTGGGAGTGGTGTGGGAGGCCCATAAGGCGGTGATAAGGGGGATACTAATGAAGCATGGGGCCAGGATAAAAAGAGAGAGGGAGACAAAGATAACAACTCTTATGACAGAAATTGTAAACCTGGAGACAAAACACAAACAGAACCCTAACCCTGCGTTGGAACGGGATCTACGGGGGGCGCGCAGACAAATCACAGAACTACTTTTAAAGCGGGCCAAATGGGCAATACAAAATGGCAGAAGACAGAATTACGAATTTGGTAATAAAAGTGGGAAACAACTGGCCAGGGCTCTAAAGGAACAACAGACTAAAACCTATATCCCGATGATACAGGGCACAGAGGGGGAGAAAATTGTGCTGCCTAGAGAGATAGCAGGGAGATTTGGGGATTTTTATGGCTCCCTATATAACTTGCAAACAAGTTCTCAAGACCAGGCGAAAATGGGTGACTAGATAGCAACTTCAGGTACCCCCAGCTTAACATCAGAAATGAGCCAGGAAATGGAAAAACCTATCACAATAGAAGAATTACAGGAGGCAGTGAAAAAGGGGAAGGGAGGGAAAGCACCTGGGCCAGACGGTTATAACATTCATTATTACAGAGTTTTTATGCCCGAACTGGGTTTATTTATGGTGAGACTGTTCAATGGTTTAGGGGACTCTGGTTCCTTCCATAACGAATCGCTAAAAGCGGTGATAGCTGTGATCCCTAAGGAAGGAAAGGATCCTTCCCAATGTGGGAGTTATAGACCAATTTCTTTACTGAATGAAGACATGAAGCTCTTTGCCAAGATTTTGGCAGGGCGGATACAGCAGAAGATATCAGGACTTGTCCATAAAGATCAGGTGGGATTCGTGCAGACGCGGGAAGCCCGAGACAATACGGTCAAGACCCTGAATCTGATCCACCTGGTGGGTACCACCCGAACCCCTTGTGTCTTTTTAGGAACAGATGCAGAGAAAGCATTTGACCGGATTAACTGGCAATTTATGTTTGCGGTACTAAGACACATGGGGTTCGGGAGGAAGATGCAGCGATGGATCGCAAGTAATTATACACAACCAACGGCCCAGGTTAGAGTGAATGGAACACTATCACCTCCCTTTAACCACTTCCCCCCCCCCGGACCATATTGCTGCCCAAAGACCAGAGTACTTTTTGCGATTCGGGACTGCGTCGCTTTAACAGACAATTGCGCGGTCGTGCGACGTGGCTCCCAAACAAAATTGGCGTCCTTTTTTTCCCACAAATAGAGCTTTCTTTTGGTGGTATTTGATCACCTCTGCGTTTTTTATTTTTTGCGCTATAAACAAAAATAGAACGACAATTTTGAAAAAAAATGAATATTTTTTACTTTTTGCTGTAATAAATATCCCCCAAAAATATATAAAAAAACATTTTTTTCCTCAGTTTAGGCCGATACGTATTCTTCTACATATTTTTCGTAAAAAAAAATCGCAATAAGCGTTTATTGATTGGTTTGCGCAAAAGTTATAGCGTTTACAAAATAGGGGGTATTTTTATGGCATTTTTATTAATATTTTTTTTTACTAGTAATGGCGGCGATCAGCGATTTTTTTTTCGGTATTGCGACATTATGGCGGACACTTCGGACATTTTTGACACATTTTTGGGACCATTGGCATTTTTATAGCGATCAGTGCTATAAAAATGCATTAGATTACTAAAAAAATGCCACTGGCAGTGAAGGGGTTAACACTAGGGGGCGGGGAAGGGGTTAAGTATGCCTGGGTGTGTTCTTACTGTGTGGGGGGGGGGGTGGCCTCACTAGGGGAAACACTGATCTTCTGTTCATACATTGTATGAACAGAAAATCAGCATTTCCCCTGCTGACAGGAACGAGAGCTGTGTGTTTACACACACAGCTCCCGTTCCCCACTCTGTACCAAGCGATCGCGTGTGCCCGGCGGCGATCGCGCCCGCCGGGCACACGCACGGGAGTCGGGGGCGAGCGGGGGGCGCGCGCGCGCCCCTAGTGGCGGCTAAAAGGCAGGACGTCATAATACGTGCTCTCGCCTAGGAGAGCCACCTTGTGGACGTATTATGACGGTGCGGCGACGGCAAGTGGTTAAACTCTCAAACGGGACAAGGCAGGGTTGCCCCCTATCACCGTTATTGTTTGCCCTGACTGTTGAACCGCTGCTGAGCCGGATTCGACTGAACCCTGATATTAAGGGGGTGTCTTTGAAAGGTACAGAATACAAAATTTCAGCTTATGCTGACGACATGATAAGAATCCCTTCCTAACCTGGAACAAGAACTAAGTGTGTATGGAGAGCTGTCAAATTTCAAGATTAACTACGATAAATCGGAGGCGATGGGAGTGGCGATCCCAGAGAGAGAATTAAGGATATTGAAATCAAAATTTAGATTTAAATGGTCTGATACCTCTCTTACGTACTTGGGGACCTCTATTCCGGCGGACTTAACACAAGTTTTTAAACTTAATTTTTTGCCTTTGCTGTTCAAAACACGGGCCCTCCAGGATGGTTGGCGGAGGGGATTCCATTCATGGCTTGGAAGATCTAGCATCATTAAAATGAGCATACTACCTAAATTTCTGTGCCTTTTTCAGACCCTCCCGATTGAAATACCCAGATCTTTTTTTAGGCAAGCACAGTCCCTTATTAGTGGGTTTATATGGGCAAACAAACGTCCAAGAATTAAGGCCCGCATAATCTCATTGGCCAAACGGGATGGAGGAATAGCTGCACCAGACATCTATCGCTATTATCAAGCGGCATTATTGTGCCGACTTATTGATTGGAGTCGGCATGCTGGAGAAAAGTTATGGCCGGGGCTGGAGCAGGATCAATGCGACGGTAACTTGCAGCGGGCGGCATGGTGTTACCGGGGGCTTCCATCAGATACCAAGAGCCATCCGTTGATAGGCCCCACCCTGCGGGTAGCACATAAGCTGTTCGTGAGGGGGGTACTGTCCACGGAGGACTCACCACTTTTTCCAATTTTGGGAAACCCGCAGTTTGAACCAGGGTTAATGAACGGACCCTTTAGTAAACTGATGGAGCAAGGGTGGTTCCAAGCATCGCACTTTTTGAGGGAAGGTGGATGGATTACCAGGCAGGAGTTGGAAGGGGAAGACTTTCCTTACCAGTTGGATTTCTGGAGATCTCTCCAATTGCGCCATTTCTTGGACTCTCTAAAACCAGCAGCTAGATATGGTCGAAGAATGACACGGTTCGAGAGATACTGTAGTGGGGGAGGGATCTTACGACACTCCCTATCAAGAATTGGTGAATTATTAAATACCCCAACAGAGGATGATCAAATGCCCTTCTTTAATAGGTGGGAACGGGATTTGGGAAAACCCTTCACAGAAGATCAAAAGACTAAGATAGTAAGGAATATCTTTGAAACATCCATGTGTATAAAGACACAAGAGATGAACTATAAAATACTATCTCAGTGGTATCGGACCCCGGAGATACTGAATAAATGCTTCCCAGAAATAACAGACAGGTGTTGGAGATGTGGTAAGAAAGGAGGAACCCTAATGCATATCTTTTGGGCCTGTCCCAAGATTCTAAGCTATTGGAGAAAGGTCAGGGAAATAACCCAAAGATTTTGTAGGGAACAATTACCAGAGGAGTGGTCTTTTTTTATACTACAAAATGTGGAGATACCAGTGAGGCAATACAGGAAATCAGTCGTGTGCCATCTATTGAACGCGGCCCGGGCTTGCATCCCAGGACTGTGGAAGCGGGCACGGGCCCCATCCGTAAAGATGTGGCTTACTAGAGTGGAAGACCTGAATAGAATGGAGGACCTAGTATGGACTTCAAGGCAGAAGCAGAAGATATATCTAGAAACATGGGAGGAATGGAATATATTTAGATATTCGGAGGAGGGAAAGGCCCTGATGGATGCGGATTGAGAGGGGGTGGCCGCTGTGGGGTCAGGGGGGGAGACAAACTTTCTTCTTTGTTTTTTTGTTTTGTTTTTTTTTTGTTTGTTTTTTTTGTTTTTTTGTTTTTTTTTGGGGGGACAGATTACGGAAGGGGGGTATAAGGGAGGTAAAGTAAAGCGAAACAGAGAGAGACAGTTTAACTGCCCTGATTCTGGCGGGACATGGGCATCCCGCTAGGAAAGGGACAAATAGTATTATTGCAAAGAAGGTGGTATCAGAGTAAAGAGCGGCCCTCAGATAACAGATAGAGGGGAAGGGAATTAGGATAAGATAAGAATACCTAAAATGTATGGCGATTGTTTTCTTCCTCGTGTATTCATGGGGAATGATATGTTGGGGAAATGTTTCTTTGAGTTTTATTTTTCTTGTTTTGATGAATTTTATGTTGATATCCCTGACTTATGTAAAATGAGAGGGTTAAACCAGAGGAATGCCTCTTGGGTCTTTGTGAATTTCTGTTTTTTGCTGTTTAAAATCAAATAAAGGATGATTAAAAGAAAAAATTTAAATGAGAGTTCACCTATTGGAGATGCAATGGTGTTGATATTTATATGTAATATGAAATACTTTAAATAAAAATAAAATATAAAAAAAAAAAAATAAAAAAAATATCAAAATCGCATCTCCATCCCTGTAATATGACACCAATGAGGCGCTGGTCACGCTGACGCACGCTACTTCCGGGTCTTGCTGGTGGAGGTGGAATGCACGCCACACACGGAGACACACAGAGACCCGATCTCTGCATTCGATACCACGCACAGTAGCCTCAGTGCCGGGACTTTGGCACCAGATCAAGTAAGGAGCCATTTGGCTGTCCTGTTTTTTTATTGATTTTAACAAAAAACGGTGTTATACTATTGCGGCATTTCTTTTTTATATTCGATGGGATGTGAGATCTATACCCAGGACTGACATCATTGATTGGATTTCCCATATCTGCACATACCATGTTTACCTTGTGTAACGCAGGCTGATTTGACCTCTTTTTAGTTAAAGGGTCCATTCAAGTTGGTAAGGAGCCAATTTATTTATTCACGTCGGGTGAATGTCATTTATCTGGTGGAGGCTACACTGTCTATTCAAGATACAGACCTTTCTCACAAGATTTCTTTAAGAAGGACATTTTGATCACAAATGTATTTCCTTTTTTTGCACATGTTTGGATCATATATATTGCATCATATATGGACTTTATCACTTTGGATTATTGTATTATATATGTTTATTACTTATTTGACCTAGCGCCCCTTCCCTCACCTTTTTCATTTACTCTTCAGTCACCTGAATTTGGGGAGCTGCTTATTTAGTTTAGTTCACTATTTTTGTTACTGGTTTCACCTTTGGTCATTCCAGCCGTGGCGCATAGATTTTTACCATACCAATACCTAAAATCGGTGTCAATGGGCTTGGGTATTTTGACGTCATCGTTTTTTCAAAAATCGTTTTAGTAATCCGTATAGTGGCTCCTACCATTGGATGTTTCTTTACCTCTGTTGTTATTTCACTATCTGGGGTCCATGCCAGTCCTTCTAGTGGAACCTCTACCATCGCTTGTTCCATTCTTATCCAGGGTTTTTTATTCCGCCCACACCACTCCACAACTTTGGTTAGATGAGCTGCTTCCTGATATTTTATCAAATCTGGGAATCCAATCCCTCCTTCCCCCTTAGGTAGTGACAAAATAGTCCTACTTATCCTTGCTGGTTTCCCTGCCCATATACATTTCAAGAATCTTGATCTTAGTTCTCTTAAAAAACTTTGTGGAATCTTGATTGGTAAGGCCTGTATTAAATATAACATTTTTGGAAGCACATTCATCTTTAATATGTTTATCCGCCCAAACCATGTGAAGGTTCCTTTATCCCATCTATCTAGGTCTGATTTTATTCGCCTAGCCAACATTGCATGGTTAAATTCAAATAGTCTATTTAAGCTCCCTGTAATCATTGTTCCTAGATCATTTATATGGGAATCTGTCGACCTAAAGTCAAAATTAGTTTTAATCTGCTCCAATATTTCCGCTTTTACTTCTATTCCTAGTGCTTCTGTTTTCTCATAGTTGACTTTAAAGTTGGACAGATTTCCATACTCTCTTATTTCTGCCAGTAGGGGTGGTAGGGAGATAACTGGAGATGCTACCCCCCTGATGTTTACATTAGCACGAATTTTCCTTAGGAAAGGCTCCATAGTCAAGACAAAAATTATGGGCGATAGTGGGCATCCTTGTCTTGTCCCATTTCGAATATCGAATGGGTCGTATATCTTACCTTCTATTTTAACTTTCGCGCGTGGTTGTGAGTATAAATTTGTGAACCAGCTCATCATCCCTTCTTCTAATCCTATGTGTTGCAGCGTTGCTTTTAGAAACGACCATTCCACTCGGTCAAATGCTTTTTCTGCATCACTAGCTACTAATATCATTGGCTTCTTTTCTTTTTGTGCTAGATATATTGCATTTACCACTCGCTGTGTATTCTCTCTCCCCTCCCTACCTGGTATAAATCCCACTTGATCTGGGTGTATCAAATCTGGAATACATTCTACTAACCTTGTGGCGAGAATCTTAGTAAATACCTTTAAGTCCACATTCAACAATGATATGGGACGGTAGCTGGCACATTGCGAAGGGTCTTTCCCTTCTTTTGGAATAACTACTATATGTGCCAACAATGTTTCGTTTGGTATTTTTTTTCCTTCCCGCAGTGAGTTAAAGCGGGGGTTCACCCAAATTTTTTATTTTATTTTACACACATTAGATCCATCATAGTAAGGGCATTTACATTCAGCGTATTTTTTATTTTTTTTTGCTCTGTACATACCTTTATATTCTGTTTTTCTCCAGGGCTTCCGGGTTCCGATGACTGCAGGCCTGGGCGTTCCTATCCTTTCGTTGGATGATTGACGGCTTGTGAAACAGGTGACCTGTCGCACAACGCGCGTCACCAGATGTCGGGAAATTGCCGAGCTGCACTTCGGGACTATACGGCGCCTGCGCAGTCAGCTATACACGGCAGGCGCAGGCGCCGTATAGTGCCGACTCTTAGCTTGGGTATTTCCGGAAATCTGGTGACGCGCGTTGTGCGACAGGTCACTTGTTTCACAAGCCGTCAATCATCCAACGAAAGGATAGGAACGCCCAGTCCCGCAAGCATCGGAAGCCTGAGCCTGGGATAGGAACGCCTAGTCCCGGAGTCATCAGAACGCGGAAGCCCTGGACCAAATCAGAATATAAAGGTAAGTACGGAGAAAAAAAAAAACTTTCCAAAAGTATATGCCCTTACTATGCTGCCTCTAATGTTAAAAAAATAGTTTTTAGGGTGAACCTCCACTTTAAAAGCTGTTGTAAATCTTTGTGCTAATTTCTCCACAAACATCCTATAGTATGTTAAGCTAAACCCATCAGGCACAACAAAAAGAAGGTGCCCTAGGGAGACCCCCAGAGTGGAGGTATCCCGGGAGCAAAGGGGGCTACTGTAGGTAAAAGCAGGCTATACTCAAGACACAAGGATATACAAAAAAATGTATTTTTAATTGAAAAAAGGTCGCTACAAAATATAAGTTAATTAGCTCATCTATTTGGATCAATTGCTTGTTCTATTAGTTGCACTTGCACTTTTCACTGCTAATTAACTTATATTTTGTAGTCGATTCTAGTGTATGTCCCGTGTCTAGCTGCGAAAAACGTGTAATCCCTCTCCTGTGCATGAGTCATCCTCCAACTATCGATCAATTGTAATTCTTGTAGGAGTTTTTTTAGCTTTTCTTAATTTAATATATGACAGGTGACCCCTTTTATAGGATCCAGGGCCAGATTCAGATCACCACCTATCACCAGTATTCCCTCCCTGTGTTGATGGACCATTTGTAGACATGATTCTAAGTAATTTATCTGATCAACGTTTGGTAAATAAATATTTACCAACGTGGTCTTCTGTTGGTTTAGTATTCCTTTAACTATTAACAAACATCCCACTTCATCTTTAATCACTGCAGATTCCTTCCACGCCACTTGTTTAGATAACAAGATAGATACCCCGCATGATTTCGAGTTTTGTGATGTACTATGGTATACTATCGAGAACCTACGATTTTTCAGGTTCAGAATTTTTCCTCCCTTAAAATGAGTTTCTTGTATAAAGATAACCTGTGATTTAAGTCTTCTGATAGCAATCGTACTCTTTTTTCAGGAATATTTAGCCCTTTAACATTATACAAGGTAAATGTTATATTCGACATGTTTTATCCTTCTTGCTGGGGTAAACTATCAGGAGGGGGGGAGGTGGGGTATGCCAGCCAACAGACCAAGAAGAAAGAAAAAAAAAACCCTACCCTCCTCCGCGAGGATTACCTTCTCGCGTCTGAAGTCTCCCGGTGTCCCCTCAGAGACCGGGCCACCACAAAAAAAAAAAACGCCTCTGGCTTATCCTGCACCCGGAGGAGAGGCGTTTAACGTGGGGGTGCTGTAGAACAGGGTAGTGCTAGTGCCCGGCGTCCCCATACATGGCCCTCTATTTTCTTTTCTTAACCAAATTTCTCTCTTCTTTATATGATCTATATCTTAACCATTGTATTACTATACATCCTTAGTACCAAAGCAATACTCTCTTCAGATTCTTCCTCATTAATCCTTCCTTCCCTTTGTGTTATCATTTAAACCGTCACCCCATCTCTCTCCTACCCCACCTGGTTCACCCCTCCCCCCCTTATTCCTCCACTCCCTCCGCCCCCCCCCTTTCCTTATCAAAACCTTGAAATATCATTTGTGTAACCCCAATCTCTAATCCCCTTATCCCCTTTACCATGACCCCTTGCCCATGTTCTTTTACCTCTTAATTCACCCCCTTCTCCCCCTGTGAATCGGCAAGACCATCAGGTCCAGTTTCAGATTATCAGTGTTCTTATTAACCTACTTCCTTAATATCCTACACCCCATTAGATTTCCCACCCTCCTACTCCTCTACCCCCTGCTACTCCACTCTCCAGTAGCTATCCCTCTCTTTCTCTTGTCTCTTCCCCTTTAATTATCCCACCCTCTTATGCCACCCAATTCTACTACCCCAAAAAGCTAGTGACTCTCAGCATTACCATACTGCTATCATATTAATAACATTCCTACGGATATCAACACACAGTGAGAAACAGTGCAAAACCAGTGAAAAAAACAATCCCCTACACCTTCAATTTTTTGTGTCGTTTTTCAAAACGTCGTTTTTTGTGCCATTTAAAATGATAGTGTGTGGGCAAAACAACGTTTAAAACGACATTTTTAAACCTGCGCATGCTCAGAAGCAAGTTATGAAGCGAGCTTGAATGGAACAGAGTGCCGTCGTACGTGCTGAACGTAACCGCGCTTTGCTAGAGCATTTTGAAAAAATGATGGTGTGTAGGAAACGTTGTTTTTTAAAATGAAGTTTGAAAAACGTTGTTTTGTTTCATGATAAAAAACGTCGTTTTATTTCATCACAAAAAACGACCGTGTGTACGCGGCATCACTGTAGTGTTAACAGTCTCTGATGTTGTAGTGCGATTACTTCCTCCAGTTTATCTACCCAGGCATCAGTTAGTCCTCGCTCTCTTCTCACTTCGCTTCCTCCTCCTCCTCCCCGCTTGTCAGCGTGAGTCAGCTTGAGTTGGCGGTGCAGCGCGACAGCGACAGCAGCGGGGATCCCCGGCAGTCCAACACTCGCCTAAATGTAGGTAGGTAGGTGCCGCCCGAGCCTCAGCCCGCACGGTCCGGATGCCTCACAAGCCTCCCGCGCTCCTCAGTAGAGCCATGTTAGGACGCCGGCACACACGCTGCAACAGCGTCTCACACTGCCATGCTCAGCCACGCCTCCGCCTGGCTTGATCTTAACTATGATTTCTGGATTTTCCCATGGACCTGGTATACCTTGCTGCCGACCCTAACTGGTTTGTTTGACTGCGCTCTTGGATCGTCCTATTCCCTCCTGGGTTCCTGTCTACAGCCTTTGAACCGTGAGTTGTTGCTGGGGGTTGTGGTTAGGCTATCTGCACCTACCTTAGCGGTTCCTTATTTCCTGGCTGCAGGAGATCTCAGCCGTCCCTCCACCTGACATCAGGATAACAAGACTACTGGTCAGGAAAGCGGAGGGATGGTTGTAGTCTCCTGGCAGACCTGACATCATCCTAAAGCCAGATGGACCTCAGCGAGCTGGTGCAGGCAGTGTCTCTACAGGGTCGGATGTTGGGTAATCATGTACAGTCATTGGAGGAGAAATTGGGTGCCATCACTACTCTGTTATCTTCTTTGGCCTCGGCACATGGTACTAGTCCTGCTACACCAAAAAACCCTAAGTCTGGGGTTGGAGAACCTGCCTAATTGTGCCTAAACCCAAGGGTTCTCCCGCTCCAAAGATACCTCTCCCCGATAAGTATGATGGAAAACCCTTGGATTGCAGGGGATTCCTCAACCATTGCTGGTTGCAAGGTGACATTCATTATTTCCTTGCTTAAGGACAGAGCTCTTTCCTGGGTGTCACCACTTCTTGAGAAAGATTCTCCTGTACTTACTGATTACCCCACATTTGTGCAAACCTTTGTGAGAATATTTGACGTTCCTGGCAGAGTAAGGGCAGCTGAGGCCAGTATTCTTTACTTACAACAGGGTAAACGCACAGTAGCATCTTATGCCATAGAATTCTGCACCCTTGCGGCAGAGACTACCTGGGATAGTTACCCCCTTAAGGCCGCCTTCCGCAGAGGTCTAGTGGAACGCATTAAGGACGAATTAACTTACCGTGAGATCCCTGTGGCATTGGAGGATTTCATCAATTTGTGTATCCTGGTGGACACTCGCTTCTCTGAACGCCAGTCTGAGAGGGAGCGTCAGAGACAATTTTTTCCGCCAACTGCTGGGTTTGAGGTAAAACTCATGGATGTAGGGGCTGTGCGTTTGTCGGTAAACGTACCAAACGCAGAACTCTAGGCCTCTGTCTACTCCACCGTTGCCTTTGTTGCTTCCAGTGCAGGTGGGGTATTTCTTGATGCAACGCTGGTTAAGAGTCTTTAGATTCCGACGGTTCCGAAAGATCCACTTGCCTCCCGGTCCTCCACTTCCTAAGGGGAGAACCTATCCTCTTAACCTTGCGGAAACAAAGGCAATGGAGGAATACATTGAAGACAATCTAAAGAAGGGTTTCATCTGACCTTCATCCTCTCCTGTGGGAGCAGGGTTCTTTTTTGTGGAGAAAAAAGATGGAGGACCCTGCGTTGACTACAGATCTCTCAACCGTATTACTGTAAAAAATTGGTATCCGTTGCCCTTAATTACCGAGCTGTTTGACCGTGTCCAGGGGTCAAAGATCTTCTCCAAATTGGATATTTGGGCCCAGATTCAC
Organism: Rana temporaria; assembly: GCF_905171775.1. Classification (NCBI taxonomy): domain Eukaryota; kingdom Metazoa; phylum Chordata; class Amphibia; order Anura; family Ranidae; genus Rana; species Rana temporaria. Next base: position 379,832,759 of record NC_053489.1, on the reverse strand, counting down.
GTAGATCGGCGTATCTTTGTGCGTGCGTAACGTATCCTATTTACGTTATGCCTCCGCAACTTAGAAGGGCAAGTGCAGTATTCTCAAAGCACTTGCTCCGTAAGTTGCGGCGGCGTAGCGTAAATAGGCCGGCGTAAGCCCGCCTAATTCAAATGTGGAACAGGTGGGCGTGTTTTATGTAAATAACTTGTGACCCGACGTGATTGACGTTTTTCATGAACGGCGCATGCGCCGTCCGTGGAATATCCCAGTGTGCATTGCTCCAAAGTACGCCGCAAGGACGTATTGGTTTCGACGTGAACGTAAATTATGTCCAGCCCCATTCACGGACGACTTACCCAAACAACGTAAAATTTTCTAAATTCGACGCGGGAACGACGTCCATACTTAACAATGGTACGCCGCATGTACGCCTCATATAGCAGGGGTAACTTTACGCCGGGAAATGCCTAACGTAAACGGCGTATCTGTACTGCGTCGGCCGGGCGTACGTTCGTAAATTTGCGTATCTAGCTGATTTACATATTTCTAGGCGTAGATCAGCGTACACGCCCCTAGCGGCCAGCATAAATATGCAGTTAAGATCCGACGGCGTAAGAGACTTATGCCGGTCGGATCTAATACAAATCAATGCGTAACTGATTCTAAAAATCAGGCGCATAGATACGACCGCTCGGACTCAGAGATACGCCGTCATATCTCCTTTGAGAATCTGGGCCATTGTCTGCATATAACCTCATTAAAATTAAAGTAGGAGATGAATGGAAGACAGCTTTTAATACCAGAAGGGGGCATTATGAGTGTCTTGTGATGTCTTTTGGGCTTTGCAATGCTCCCCTGTGGTATTTCAGGAGTTTGTGAATGATATTTTCAGGG